>NW_024394922.1:0-9054 GCF_016617805.1 Bactrocera tryoni
TATATGGAACAACTTCACAAACTTCGGTTAAGGTGAAGAATCGATTTTTTAGTACATATACATTAAGGAATCGATATCAGTTAGCGTAAAAATATGAACTTTACATATTTATGTTAACTCGCCGTTTTGGTGTTATTGGAGTTGTCATAGAGTTGTCGTATAGCCATAACGACAGTGTATTTGGAGCAATTTCACAATCTTATATCAATGTGTAAAATTGATTTTTTAGTTTATACACATTAAGTAATCGATATCAAGTTGCGTAAAAATATGAACTTTACATATTTATGCTAACTAGCCGTTTTGATGTTATTGGAGCTTTCATAGAGTTGTCGTATATCCATAACGACAGTGTCCTTGGAGCAATTTCACAATCTTAAGTTAAAGTGTAGAATCGATTCTTTAGTTTATACACATTAAGTAATCGATATCAAGTTGCGTAAAAATATGAACTTTTCATATTTATGGTAACTAGCCGTTTTGATGTTATTGGAGTTGTCATAGAGTTGCCGTATAGCCATAACGACAGTGTATTTGGAGCAATTTTACAATCTTATATTAAGGTGTAGAATCGATTTTTTAGTACATACAAATTTTGGAGATATTTAGCAATCTTATATTAAGATGTAGAATCGATTTTTTAGCACATGCACATTAAGGAATAGATATCAAGGCGCGTAAAAATATGAACTTTACATATTTATGCTAACTCGCTGTTCTGATGTTATTGGAGTTGTCATAGAGTTGTCGTATAGCCATAGCGACAGTGTATATGGAACAACTTCACAATCTTCGGTTAAGGTGAAGAATCGATTTTTTAGTACATATACATTAAGGAATCGATATCAGGTAGCGTAAAAATATGAACTTTACATAGTTTTGCTAATTAGCCGTTTGGGTGTTATTGGAGTTGTCATAGAGTTGTCGTATAGCCATAACGACCGCGTATTTGGAGCAATTTCACAATCTTATATCAAGGTGTAAAATCGATTTTTTAGTTTATACACATTAAGTAATCGATATCAAGTTGCGTAAAAATATGAACTTTTTATATTTATGCTAACTAGCCGTTTTGATGTTATTGGAGTTGTCATAGAGTTGCCGTATAGCCATAACGATAGTGTATTTGGAGCAATTTCACAATCTTTTATTAAGGTGTAGAATCGATTTTTTAGTACATACACATTAAGCAATCGATATCAAGACGCGTAAAAATATGAACTTTACATATTTATGCTAATTTGCCGTTTTGATGTTATTGGAGTTGTCATAGAGTTGTCCTATAGCAATAGCGACAGTGTATATGGAACAACTTCATAATCTTCGGTTAAGGTGAATAATCGATTTTTTAGTACATATACATTAAGGAATCGATATCAGGTAGCGTAAAAATATGAACTTTACATATTTTTGCTAATTAGCCGTTTTGATGTTATTGGAGTTGTCATGAAGTTGTCGTATAGCCATAGCAACAGTGTATTTGGATCAATTTCACAATCTTATATTAAGGTGTATAATCGATTTTTTGGTACATACACATTAAGCAATCGATACCAAGATGCGTAAAAATATGAACTTTACATATTTATGCTAACTAGCCGTTTTGATGTTATTGGATTTGTCATAGAGTTGTCCTATAGCAATAGCGACAGTGTATGTGGAACAACTTCACAAGCTTATATTAAGGTGTAGAATCGATTTTTTGGTACATACACATTATGCAATCGATATCAGGTTGCGTAAAAATATGAACTTTACATATTTATGCTAACTAGCCGTTTTGATGTTATTGGAGTTGTCATAGAGTTGTCCTATAGCAATAGCGACAGTGTATATGGAACAACTTCACAAGCTTATATTAAGCTGTAGAATCGATTTTTTGGTACATACACATTATGCAATCGATATCAGGTTGCGTAAAAATATGAACTTTACATATTTATGCTAACTTAGCCTTTTTGATGTTATTGGAGTTGTCATAGAGTTGTCCTATAGCAACAGCGACAGTGTATATGGAACAACTTCACAAGCTTATATTAAGCTGTAGAATCGATTTTTTGATACATACACATTAAGCAATCGATATCAAGTTGCGTAAAAATATGAACTTTACATATTTATGCTAACTAGCCGTTTTATGTTAATGCAGTTGTCATAGAGTTGTCCTATAGCAATAGCGACAGTGTATATGTAACAACTTCACAAGCTTATATTAAGGTGTAGAATCGATTTTTTGATACATACACATTAAGCAATCGATATCAAGTTGCGTAAAAATATGAACTTTACATATTTTTGCTAATTACCCGTTTTGATGTTAATGGAGTTGTCACAGAGTTGTCCTATAGCAATAGCGACATTGTATTTGGAACATTTTAACAGTCCTAAATTAAGGTGTAGAATCGATTTTTTGGTACATACACATTATGCAATCGATATCAGGTTGCGTAAAAATATTAACTTTACATATTTATGCTAACTAGCCGTTTTGATGTTATTGGAGTTGTTATAGAGTTGTCCTATAGCAATAGCGACAGTGTATTTGGAACAACTTCACAAGCTTATATTAAGGTGTAGAATCGATTTTTTGATACATACACATTAAGCAATCGATATCAAGATGCGTAAAAATATGAACTTTACATATTTATGCTAACAAGCCGTTTTGCTGTTATTGGAGTTGTCATAGAGTTGTCCTATAGCAATAGCGACAGTGTATATGGAACAATTTCACAAGCTTAAATTAAGGTGTAGAATCGATTTCTTGATACATACACACTAAGCAATCGATATCAAGTTGCGTAAAAATATGAACTTTACATACTTTTGCTAATTACCCGTTTTGATGTTATTGGAGTTGTCATAGAGTTGTCCTATAGCAATAGCGACAGTGTATTTGGAACATTTTAGCAATCCTAAATTAAGGCGTAGAATCGATTTTTTGGTACATACACATTATGCAATCGATATCAGGTTGCGTAAAAATATGAGCTTTACATATTTATATTAATTACCCGTGTTGATGTTATTGGAGTTGTCATAGAGTTATCCTATAGCAATAGCGACAGTGTATTTGGATCAATTTAACAATCCCAAATTAAGGTGTAGAATTGATTTTTTGGTACATACACATCATGCAATCGATATCAGGTTGCGTAAAAATGTGAACTTTTCATATTTATGCTAATCAGCCTTTTTGAAGTTATGGGAGTTGTCATAGAGTTGTCGTATAGCCATAACGACAGTGTCTTTGGAGCAATTTCACAATCTTAAGTTACGGTGTAGAACCGATTTTTTGATACATACACATTAAGCGATCGTTATCGTGTTGCGTAAAAATACGAACTTTAAATTTTTGTGCTAACTAGCCGTTTTGATGTTATTGGAGTTGTCATAGTGGTGTCGTATAACCATAGCGACAGTGTATTTAAAAAAAATTCATAATCTTATATTAAGGTATAGAATCGATTTTTTAATACATACACATTAAGCAATCGATATCAAGATGCGTAAAAATTTGAACTTTACATATTTCTGTTAATTAGCCGTTTTGATGTTATTGGAGCTTTTATAGAGTTGTCGTATAGCCATAATGACAGTGTCTTTGGAGCAATTTCACAATCTTATATTAAGGTGCAGAATCGATTTTTTGATACGTACATATTAAGCAATCGATATCAAGTTGCGTAAAAATATGAACTTTATATATTTTTGCCAATTACCCGTTTTGATGTGATTGGAGTTGTCATAGAGTTGTCTTAAAGCAATAGCGACAGTGTATTTGGAACAATTTATCAATCTTAAATTAAGGTGTAGAATTGATTTTTTGGTACATACACATTATGCATTCGCTATCAAGTTGCGTAAAAATATGAACTTTACATATTTATGCTATTTAGCCGTTTTGATGTTATTGGAGCTTTCATAGAGTTGTCGTATAGCCATAGCGACAGTGTATTTGGATCAATTTCGCAATCTCATATTAAAGTGTAGAACCGATTTTTTAGTACATACACATTAAGCAATCGTTATGAAGTTGCGTAAAAATATGAACTTTACATATTTATGCTAACTAGCCGTTTTGCTGTTCTTGGAGTTGTCATAGAGTTGTCGTATAGCCATAGCGACAGTGTATTTGGAGCAATGTCATAATCTTATATTAAGGTATAGAATCGATTTTTTAATACATACACATTAAGCAATCGATATCAAGATGCGTAAAAATATGAACTTTACATATTTCTGTTAATTAGCCGTTTTGATGTTGTTGGACTTGTCATGGAGTTGTCGTACAGCAATAGCAACAGTGTATTTGGATCAATTTCACAATCTTATATTAACGTGTATAATCGATTTTTTGGTACAAACACATTAAGCATTCGATATCGAGTTGCGCAAAAATATGAACTTTACATATTTATGCTAACTAGCCGTTTTGATGTTATTGGAGCTTTCATAGAGTTGTCCTATAGCAATAGCGACAGTGTATTTGGAACATTTTAACAATCCTAAATTAAGGTATAGAATCGATTTTTTGACACATGCACATTATGCAATCGATATCAAGTTGCGTAAAAATATGAACTTTACATATTTTTGCTAATTACCCGTTTTGATGTTATTGGAGTTGTCATAGAGTTGTCCTATAGCAATAGCGACAGTGTATTTGGAACATTTTAACAATCCTAAATTAAGGTGTAGAATCAATTTTTTTGTACATACACCTTATGCAATCGATATCAGGTTGCGTAAAAATATGAACTTTTCATATTTATGCTAACTAGCTGTTTTGATGTTATTGGAGTTGTCATAGAGTTGTCCTACAGCAATAGCGACAGTGTATATGGAACAACTTCACGAGCTTATATCGGGTGATTTTTTAAGAGCTTGATAACTTTTTTTAAAAAAAAAAGCATAAAATTTGCAAAATCTCATCGGTTCTTTATTTGAAACGTTAGATTGGTTCATGACATTTGCTTTTTGAAGATAATTTCATTTAAATGTTGACCGCGGCTGCGTCTTAGGTGGTCCATTCGGAAAGTCCAATTTTGGGCAACTTTTTCGAGCATTTCGGCCGGAATAGCCGGAATTTCTTCGGAAATGTTGTCTTCCAAAGCTGGAATAGTTGCTGGCTTATTTCTGTAGACTTTAGACTTGACGTAGCCCCACAAAAAATAGTCTAAAGGCGTTAAATCGCATTATCTTGGTAGCCAACTTACGGGTCCATTTCTTGAGATGAATTGTTCTCCGAAGTTTTCCCTCAAAATGGCCATAGAATCGCGAGCTGTGTGGCATGTAGCGCCATCTTGTAGAAACCACATGTCAACCAAGTTCAGTTCTTCCATTTTTGGCAACAAAAAGTTTGTTAGCATCGAACGATAGCGATCGCCATTCACCGTAACGTTGCGTCCAGCAGCATCTTTGAAAAAATACGGTCCAATGATTCCACCAGCGTACAAACCACACCAAACAGTGCATTTTTCGGGATGCATGGGCAGTTCTTGAACGGCTTCTGGTTGCTCTTCACCCCAAATGCGGCAATTTTGCTTATTTACGTAGCCATTCAACCAGAAATGAGCCTCATCGCTGAACAAAATTTGTCGATAAAAAGCGGATTTTCTGCCAACTTTTCTAGGGCCCATTCACTGAAAATTCGACGTTGTGGCAGATCGTTCGGCTTCAGTTCTTGCACGAGCTGTATTTTATACGGTTTTACACCAAGATCTTTGCGTAAAATCTTCCATGTAGTCGAATAACACAAACCCAATTGCTGCGAACGGCGACGAATCGACATTTCACGGTCTTCAGCCACACTCTCAGAAACAGATGCAATATTCTCTTCTGTACGCACTGTACGCATTCGTGTGGTTGGTTTAATGTCCAATAAAGTAAACTGAGTGCGAAACTTGGTCTCAATCGCATTAATTGTTTGCTCACTTGGTCGATTATGTAGACCATAAATCGGACGTAAAGCGCGAAACACATTTCGAACCGAACACTGGTTTTGGTAATAAAATTCAATGATTTGCAAGCGTTGCTCGTTAGTAAGTCTATTCATGATGAAATGTCAAAGCATACTGAGCATCTTTCTCTTTGACACCATGTCTGAAATCCCAGGTGATCTGTCAAATACTAATGCATGAAAATCCTAACCTCAAAAAAATCACCCGATACATTAAGGAATCGATATCAGTTAGCGTAAAAATATGAACTTTACATATTTATGTTAACTCGCCGTTTTGATGTTGTTGGACTTGTCATGGAGTTGTCGTACAGCCATAACGACAGTGTATTTGGAGCAATTTCACAATCTTATATCAAGGTGTAAAATCGATTTTTTAGTTTATACACATTAAGTAATCGATATCAAGTTGCGTAAAAATATGAACTTTACATATTTATGCTAACTCGCTGTTTTGATGTTATTGGAGTTGTCATAGAGTTGTCCTATTGCAATAGCGACAGTGTATATGGAACAACTTCACAATCTTCAGTTAAGGTGAAGATTCGATTTTTTAGTACATATACATTAAGGAATCGATATCAGGTAGCGTAAAAATATGAACTTTACATATTTTTGCTAATTAGCCGTTTTGGTGCTATTGGAGTTGTCATAGAGTTGTCGTATAGCCATAACGACGGTGTATTTGGAGCAATTTCACAATCTTATATCAAGGTGTTGAATCGATTCTTTAGTTTATACACATTAAGTAATCGATATCAAGTTGCGTAAAAATATGAACTTTTCAAATTTATGCTAACTAGCCGTTTTGATGTTACTAGAGTTGTCATAGAGTTGCCGTATAGCCATAACGACAGTGCATTTGGAGAAATTTCACAATCTTATATTAATGTGTAGAATCGATTTTTTGATACATACACATTATGTTATCGATATCAAGACGCGTAAAAATATGAACTTTACATATTTATGCTAACTCGCTGTTTTGATGTTATTGGAGTTGTCATAAAGTTGTTGTATAGCCATAGCGACAGTGTATTTGGAGCAATATTATATCATCTTATATTATCTTATATTAAAGTGTAGAATCGATTTTTTGATACATACACATTAAGCAATCGATATCAAGACGCGTAAAAATATGAACTTTACATATTTATGCTAACTAGCCGTTTTGATGTTATTGGAGTTGTCATTGAGTTGTCCTATAGCAATAGCGACAGTGTATATGGAACAACTTCACAATCTTCGGTTATGGTGAATAATCGATTTTTTAGTACATATACATTAAGGAATCGATATCAGGTAGCGTAAAAATATGAACTTTACATATTTTTGCTAATTAGCCGTTTTGGTGCTATTGGAGTTGTCATAGAGTTGTCGTATAGCCATAACGACGGTGTATTTGGAGCAATTTCACAATCTTATATCAAGGGGTAGAATCGATTTTTTGATACATACGCATTAAGCAATCGATATCAAGTTGCGTAAAAATATGAACTTTACACATTTATGCTAACTCGCCGTTTTGATGTTATTGGAGTTGTCATAGAGTTGTCGTATAGCCATAGCGACAGTGTATTTGGAGATATTTAGCAATCTATATTAAGATGTAGAATCGATTTTTTAGCACACGCACATTAAGCAATAGATATCAGCGCGTAAAAATATGAACTTTACATATTTATGCTAACTCGCTGTTTTGATGTTATTGGAGTTGTCATAGAGTTGTCGTATAGCCATAGCGACAGTGTATATGGAACAATTTCACAATCTTCGGTTAAGGTGAAGAATCGATTTTTTAGTACATATACATTAAGCAATCGATATCAAGATGCGTAAAAATATGAACTTTACACATTTATGCTAACTCGCCGTTTTGATGTTATTGGAGTTGTCATAGAGTTGTCGTATAGCCATAGCGACAGTGTATTTGGAGAAATTTCACAAACTTATATCAAGGTGTTGAATCGATTCTTTAGTTTATACACATTAAGTAATCGATATCAAGTTGCGTAAAAATATGAACTTTTCATATTTATGCTAACTAGCCGTTTTGATGTTATTGGAGTTGTCATAGAGTTGTCCTATAGCAATAGCGACAGTGTATATGGAAACACTTCACAATCTTCGGTTAAGGTGAATAATCGATTTTTTAGTACATATACATTATGCAATCGATATCAAGATGCGTAAAAATATGAACTTTACATTTTTATGCAAATTTGCCGTTTTGATGCTATTGGAGTTGTCACAGAGTTGTTCTATAGCAATAGCGACAGTGTATTTGGAACAACTTTGAAATCTTAAATTAAGGTGTAAAATTGATTTTTTGGTACATACATATTATGCAATCGATATCAAGATGCGCAAAATATGAACTTTACATATTTATGCAAATTAGCCGTTTTGATTTTATTGGAGTTGTCATAGAGTTGTTCTATAGCAATAGCGACAGTGTATTTGGAACAACTTTGAAATCTTAAATTAAGGTGTAAAATTGATTTTTTGGTACATACATATTATGCAATCGATATCAAGATGCGTAAAAATATGAACTTTACATATTTATGCTAACTAGCCGTTTTGATGCTATTGCAGTTGTCATAGAGTTGTCCTATAGCATTAGCGACAGTGTATTTGGAACATTTTAACAATCCTAAATTAAGGTGTATGTTCTTTGCACTTAGTTGTACAGGGTATACTTTCGTGTGCCTTGGATTATAGATCCCCTTTTGTTTGCGCTTAATTGCAAAAATTTATAATTTAAAGATAAAAATGTAACAATTCAATTCAAGTATATTTTTCGTTTCGGGGGAAACTTCACCAGGTTGACACTTTCGTATTCACAATGTTTTATTTTCGTATTAACTACGTATGTACAATATATGCATAGGTTTTATTGTAATTTTCAGGTAACTTCAACAATAGATATATGTTTTATTTGTATTATTTATTCTTCACTGCTATTGCTGCCAGTGCACAACCACACACGACCGAACTGAATTTCTTCAGAGTTTGGGCAGAATTTCGACGAAAAGGGAAACAAGAGCTGGCAAAACGCGTGCTAAGTCTTCGGGCGTAAAAATCGA
>NW_024394923.1:0-7320 GCF_016617805.1 Bactrocera tryoni
TTAGAAACTTATTTACACCAAAGTTCGTGAATATATCCTGTCAAATGCAAAAGTTTTCCATACAAAAACTTTTTTCCGATCGTTCAGTTTGTATGACAGCTTTATGCTATTGTAAACCGATCTGATCAATTTCTTCGGATATTACATTGTTGCCTTAGAAAATAATTTACACCAAAGTTCGTGAATATATCTCGTCAAATGCAAACGTTTTCCATACAAGAATTTTTTCCGATCGTTCAATTGTATGGCAGCTATACGCTATAGTTAACCGATCTAAACAATTTCTTCGGAGATTACATTGTTGCTTCAGAAAATAATATATACCAAATTTCGTGAATATATCTTGTCAAATGCAAAAGTTTTCCATACAAGAATTTTTTCCGATCGTTCAGTTGTATGGCAGCTATATGGTATAGTTAACCGATCTAAACAATTTCCTCGGAGATTACATTGCTGCTTTAGAAAATATTCTATACAAAATTTCGGGAATATATCTTGTCAAATGCAAAACATTTCCTTATAAGGACTTTTTTCCGATCGTAAAGTTTGTATGGCAGCTATATGCTATAGTTAACCGATCTAAACAATTTCTTCGGAGATTACATTGTTGCTTTAAAAAATTATTTACACCAAATTTTGTGAATGTATCTTGTCAAATGCAAACGTTTTCCATACCAGAACTTTTTTCCGATCGTTCAGTTGCATGGCAGCTATATGCTATAGTTAACCGATCTAAACAATTTCTTCGGAGATTACATTGTTGCTTTAGGAAATATTCTATACCAAATTTCGTGAATGTGTCTTGTCAAATGCGAACGTTTTCCATACAAGAACTTTTTTCCGATCGTTCAGTTGTATGGCAGCTATATGCTATAGTTAACCGATCTAAGCAATTTCTTCGGAGATTACATTGTTGCTTTAGAAAATAATTTAAACTTAAGTTCGTGAATATTCAAATACAAAAGTTTTCCATACAAGAATTTTTTCCGATCGTTCAGTTGTATGGAAGCCATATGGCATAATTAACCGTTCTAAACAAATTCTTCGGAGATTACAATGTGGCTTTAGAAAATAATCTATACCAAATTTCGTGAATAAATCTTGTCGAATGCAAAACATTTCCTTACAAGAATTTTTTCCGATCGTTCAGTTGTATGGCAGCTATATGCTATAGTTAACCGATCTAAACAATTTCTACGGAGATTACATTGTTGCTTTAGAAAATTATTTACATCAAAGTTCGTGAATGTATCTTGTCAAATGCAAACGTTTTCCATACAAGAATTTTTTTCCAATCGTTCAGTTTGTGTGGAAGCTATATGCGATAGTAAACTGATCTGAACAATTTATTCGGAGATTACATTGTTGCTTTAGGAAACTTTTTTCCGATCGTTCAGCTGCATGGCAGCTATATGCTATAGTTTACCGATCTAAACAATTTCTTCGGAGATTACATTGTTGCTTTAGGAAATATTCTATACCAAATTTCGTGAATGTATCTTGTCAAATGCAAACGTTTTCCATACAAGAACTTTTTTCCGATCGTTCAGTTTGTGTGGCAGCTATATGCTATAGTTAACCGATCTAAGCAATTTCTTCGGAGATTACATTGTTGCTTTAGAAAATAATTGAAACCAAAGTTCGTGAATATATCTTGTCAAATGCGAAAGTTTTCCATACAAGAACTTTTTTCCGATCGTTCAGTTTGTGTGGAAGCTATATACGATAGTAAACTGATCTGAACAATTTATTAGGAGATTACATTGTTGCTTTAGGAAATATTCTATACCAAAGTTCGTGAATGTATCTTGTCAAATGCAAACGTTTTCCATACAAGAATTTTTTTCCAATCGTTCAGTTTGTGTGGAAGCTATATGCGATAGTAAACTGATCTGAACAATTTATTAGGAGATTACATTGTTGCTTTAGGAAATATTCTATACCAAATTTCGTGAACGTATCTTGTCAAATGCAAAAGTTTTCCTTACAAGAACTTTTTCCGATCGTTCAGTTTGCATGGCAGCTATATGCTATAGTTAACCGATCTAAACTATTTCTTCGGAGATTACATTGTTGCTTTAGAAAATTATTTACACCAAAGTTCGTGAATATATCTTGTCAAATGCAAAAGTTTTCCATACAGGAACTTTTTTCCGATCGTTCAATTTGTGTGGAAGCTATATGCGATAGTAAACTGATCTGAACAATTTATTCGGAGATTACATTGTTGCTTTAGGAAATATTCTATACCAAATTTCGTGAATGTATCTTGTCAAATGCAAACGTTTTCCATACAAGAACTTTTTTCCGATCTTTCAGTTGCATGGCAGCTATATGCTATATGCGATCTAAAAAATTTCTTCGGAGAAAACATTGTTGCTTTAGGAAATATTCTATACCAAATTTCGTGAATGTATCTTGTCAAATGCAAAAGTTTTCCATACAGGAACTTTTTTCCGATCGTTAAGTTTGTGTGCCAGCTATATGCTATAGTTAATTGATCTAAACAATTCCTTCGGAGATTACATTGTTGCTTTAGAAAATAATTTATGCCAAATTTCGTTAATATTCAAATGCAAAAGTTTTCCATACAAGAATTTTTTCCGATCGTTCAGTTGTATGGCAGCCATATGGTATAGTTAACCGATCTAAACAATTTCTTCGGAGATTACATTGTTGCTTTAGAAAATAATTTAAACCAAAGTTTGTGAATATATCTTGTCAAATGCAAAACATTTCCATACAAGAACTTTTTTACGATCGTTCAGTTTGTGTGGAAGCTTTATGCGATAGTGAACTGATCTGAACAATTTATTCGGAGATTACATTGTTGCTTTAGGAAATATTCTGTACCAAATTTCGTGAATGTATCTTGTCAAATGCAAAAGTTTTCCATACAAGAACTTTTTCCGATCGTTCAGTTTGTGTGGAAGCTATATGCGACAGTAAACTGATCTGAACAATTTATTAGGAGATTACATTGTTGCTTTAGGAAATATTCTATACCAAATTTCGTGAATGTATCTTGTCAAATGCAAAAGTTTTCCATACAGGAACTTTTTTCCGATCGTTAAGTTTGTGTGCCAGCTATATGCTATAGTTAATTGATCTAAACAATTCCTTCGGAGATTACATTGTTGCTTTAGAAAATAATTTATGCCAAATTTCGTTAATATTCAAATGCAAAAGTTTTCCATACAAGAATTTTTTCCGATCGTTCAGTTTGTGTGGAAGCTATATGCGACAGTAAACTGATCTGAACAATTTATTAGGAGATTACATTGTTGCTTTAGGAAATATTCTATACCAAATTTCGTGAATGTATCTTGTCAAATGCAAAGTTTTCCTTACAAGAACTTTTTTGCGATCATTCAGTTTGTATCGATATGTAGTTAATCGATCTAAACAATTTCTTCGGAGATTACATTGTTGTTTTAGAAAATAATTTATGCCAAATTTCGTGAATATTCAAATGCAAAAGTTTTCCATACCAGAATTTTTTCCGATCGTTCAGTTTGTGTGGCAGCTATATGCGATAGTAAACTGATCTGAACAATTTATTAGGAGATTACATTGTTGCTTTAGGAAATATTCTATACCAAATTTCGTGAATATATCTTGTCAAATGCAAAATATTTCCTTTCAAGAACTTTATTACGATCGCTCAGTTTGTATGTAAGCTATATGCGATAGTAAGCTGATCTGAACAATTTCATCGGAGATTACATTGTTGCTTTAGAAAATAATTTATGCCAAATTTCGTTAATATTCAAATGCAAAAGTTTTCCATACAAGAATTTTTTCCGATCGTTCAGTTTGTGTGGAAGCTATATGCGATAGTAAACTGATCTGAACAATTTATTAGGAGATTACATTGTTGCTTTAGGAAATATTCTATACCAAATTTCGTGGACGTATCTCGTCAAATGCAAAAGTTTTCCTTACAAGAACTTTTTCCGATCGTTCGGTTTGCATGGCAGCTATATGCTATAGTTAACCTATCTAAACAATTTCTTCGGAGATTACATTGTTGCTTTAGGAAATATTCTATACCAAATTTCGTGAATGTATCTTGTCAAATGCAAACTTACAAGAACTTTTTTCCGATCGTTCAGTTGTATGGCAGCTATATGTTATAGTTAACCGATCTAAACAATTTCTTCAGAGACTACATTGCTGCTTTAGAAAATAATCTATACCAAATTACGTGAATAAATCTTATCAAATGCAAAGTTTTCCTTACAGGAACTTTTTTCCGATCGTTCAGTTTGTGTGCCAGCTATATGCTATAGTTAATCGATCTAAACAATTTCTCCGGAAATTACATTGTTGCTTTAGAAAATTATTTACACAAAAGTTCGTGAATATATCTTGTCAAATGCAAAAGTTTTCCATACAAGAACTTTTTTCCGGTCGTTCAGTTGCATGGCAGCTATATGCTATAGTTAACCGATCTAAAAAATTTCTTCGGAGATTACATTGTTGCTTTAGGAAATATTCTATACCAAATTTCGTGAATGTATCTTGTCAAATGCAAACGTTTTCCATACAAGAACTTTTTTCCGATCGTTCAGTTGTATGGCAGCTATATGCTATAGTTAACCGATCTAAACAATTTCTTCGGAGATTACATTGTTGCTTTAGAAAATAATGTAAACCAAAGTTCGTGAATATATCTTGTCAAATGCAAAACATTTCCATACAAGAACTTTTTTACGATCGTTCAGTTTGTGTGGAAGCTATATGCGATAGTGAACTGATCTGAACAATTTATTCGGAGATTACATTGTTGCTTTAGGAAATATTCTATACCAAATTTCGTGAATGTATCTTGTCAAATGCAAAAGTTTTCCATACAAGAACTTTTTTCCGATCACTCAGTTTGTATGGCAGCTATATGCTATAGTTAACCGATCTAAACAATTTCTTCGGAGATTAGATTGTTGCTTTAGATAATAATCTATACCAAATTTCGTGAATATATCTTGTCAAATGCAAAAGTTTTCCATACAGGAACTTTTTTCCGATCGTTAAGTTTGTGTGCCAGCTATATGCTATAGTTAATTTATCTATGTAAACAATTCCTTCGGAGATTACATTGTTGCTTTAGAAAATAATTTATGCCAAATTTCGTTAATATTCAAATGCAAAAGTTTTGCATACAAGAATTTTTTCCGATCGTTCAGTTTGTGTGGAAGCTATATGCGATAATAAACTGATCTGAGCAATTTATTAGGAGATTACATTGTTGCTTTAGGAAATATTCTATACCAAATTTCGTGAATGTATCTTGTCAAATGCAAAGTTTTCCTTACAAGAACTTTTTTGCGATCATTCAGTTTGTATCGATATGTAGTTAATCGATCTAAACAATTTCTTCGGAGATTACATTGTTGCTTTAGAAAATAATTTATGCCAAATTTCGTGAATATTCAAATGCAAAAGTTTTCCATAAAAGAATTTTTTCCGATCGTTCAGTTTGTGTGGAAGCTATATGCGATAGTAAACTGATCTGAACAATTTATTAGGAGATTACATTGTTGCTTTAGGAAATATTCTATACCAAATTTCGTGAATGTATCTTGTCAAATGCAAAAGTTTTCCTTACAAGAACTTTTTTGCGATCATTCAGTTTGTATGGCAGCTATATGCTATAGTTAACCGATCTAAACAATTTCTTCGTAGATTACATTGTTGCTTTAGATAATAATCTACACCAAATTTTGTGAATATATCTTGTCAAATGCAAACGTTTTCCATACAAGAACTTTTTTCCGATCGTTCAGTTTGTATGGCAGCTATATGGTATAGCTAACCGATCTAAACAATTTCTTCGGAGATTACATTGTTGCTTTAGAAAATAAT
Source organism: Bactrocera tryoni (assembly GCF_016617805.1). Taxonomy (NCBI): domain Eukaryota; kingdom Metazoa; phylum Arthropoda; class Insecta; order Diptera; family Tephritidae; genus Bactrocera; species Bactrocera tryoni. Next base: position 5,866 of record NW_024394923.1, read on the forward strand.
TTAAACCAAAGTTCGTGAATATTGGAATGGTGGAATATATCTTGTCAAATGCAAAAGTTTTCCATACAAGAACTTTTTTCCGATCATTCAGTTTGTGTGGCAGCTATATGCTATAGTTAACCGATCTAAACAATTTCTTCGTAGATTACGTTGTTGCTTTAGATAATAATCTATACCAAATTTCGTGAATATATCTTGTCAAATGCAAAAGTTTTCCATACAGGAACTTTTTTCCGATCGTTCAGTTTGTGTGCCAGCTATATGCTATAGTTAATCGATCTAAACAATTTCTCCGGAAATTACATTGTTGCTTTAGAAAATTTTTTACACCAAAGTTCGTGAATATATCTTGTCAAATGCAAAAGTTTTCCATACAAGAACTTTTTTCCGATCGTTCAGTTTGTGTGGCAGCTATATGCTATAGTTAACCGATCTAAACAGTTTCTTCGGAGATTACATTGTTGCTTTAGATAATAATCTGTACCAAATTTTGTGAATGTATCTTGTCAAATGCAAAAGTTTTCCATACAAGAACTTTTTTCCGATCGTTCAGTTTGTATGGCAGCTATATGCTATAGCTAACCGATCTAAACAATTTCTTTGGAGATTACATTGTTGCTTTAGAAAATAATTTAAACCAAAGTTCGTGAATATTCAAATGCAAAAGTTTTCCATACAAGAACTTTTTCCGATCTTTCAGTTGTATGGCATCCATATGGTATAGCTAACCGATCTAAACAAATTTTTCAGAGATTACAGTGTGGCTTTAGAAAATAATCTATACCAAATTTCATGAATATATCTTGTCAAAGGCAAAATATTTCCTTTCAAGAACTTTATTACGATCGCTCAGTTTGTATGTAAGCTATATGCGATAGTAAGCTGATCTGAACAATTTCATCGGAGATTACATTGTTGCTTTAGGAAATATTCTATACCAAATTTCGTGAATATATCTTGTCAAATGCAAAAGTTTTCCATACAGAAACTTTTTTCCGATCGTTAAGTTTGTGTGCCAGCTATATGCTATAGTTAGCCGATCTAAACAATTTCTTCGGAGATTACATTGTTGCTTTAGAGAATAATTTTTGCCAAATTTCGTGAATTTTCAAATGCAAAAGTTTTCCATTCAAAAATTTTTTCCGATCGTTCAGTTGTATGGCAGCTATATGCTATAGTTAAACCATCTAAACAATTTCTTCGGAGATTACATTGTTGCTTTAGATAATAATCTACACCAAATTTCGTGATTATATCTTGTCAAATGCAAAAGTTTCCCATACATTAACTTTTTTCCGTTCGTTAAGTTTGTGTGCCAGCTACATGCTATAGTTAATCGATCTAAACAATTTCTTCGGAAATTACATTGTTGCTTTAGAAAATTATTTACACCAAAGTTCGTGAATATATCTTGTCAAATGCAAAAGTTTTCCATACAGGAACTTTTTTCCGATC
>NW_024394924.1:0-14795 GCF_016617805.1 Bactrocera tryoni
TGGAACAATTTTGCAATCTTAGATTAAGGTGTAGAATTGATTTTTTAGTACATACACATTAAGCAATCGATATCAAGATGCGTAAAAATATAAACTTTTCATATTTTTGCTAATTACCCGTTTTGATGTTATTGGAGTTGCCATAGAGTTGTCCTATAGCAATAGCGACAGTGTATTTGGAACAATTTAACAATCCTAAATTAAGGTGTAGAATTGATTTTCTGGTACATACACATTATGCAATCGATATCAGGTTGCGTAAAAAAATGAACTTTACATATTTTTGCTAACTGGCCGTGTTGAAGTTATTGGAGTTGTCATAGAGTTGTCCTAGAGCCATAACGACAGTATATTTGGAACAACTTAACAATCCTTAATTAAGGTGTAGAATTGATTTTTTGGTACATACACATTACACAATCGATATCAGGTTGCGTCAAAATATGAACTTTACATATTTATGCTATTTAGCCGTTTTGTTGTTATTAGAGCTTTCATAGAGTTGTCGTATAGCCATAACGACAGTGTCTTTGGAGCAATTTCACAATCCAAAGTTAAGGTGTAGGATCGATTTTTTAATACATACGCACTAAGCAATCGATATCAAGTTGCGTAAGAATATGAACTTTACATTTTCTTGCTAACTAGCCGTTTTGATGTTATTGGAGCTTTCATAGAGTTGTCCTATAGCCATAGCGACAGTGTATTTGGAACAATTTAACAATCCGAAATTAAGGTGTAGAATTGGTTTTTTGGTACATACACATTATGCAATCGATATCAGGTTGCGTAAAAATATGAACTTTACATATTTATGCTAATTAGCCTTTTTGAAGTTATGGGAGTTTTCACAGAGTTGTCGTATAGCCATAACGACAGTGCCTTTGGAGCAATTTCACAATCTTAAGATACGGTGTAGAATCGATTTTTTGATACATACACATTAAGCAGTCGTTATCAAGTTGCGTAAAAATATGAACTTTACATATTTTTCTAACTGGCCGTTTTGATGTTATTGGAGTTGTCATAGAGTTGTCCTATAGAAATAACGACAGTATATTTGGAGCAATTTCACAATCTTAAGATACGGTGTAGAATCGATTTTTTTGATACATGCACATTAAGCAATCGTTATTAAGTTGCGTAAAAATATGAACTTTACAAATTTATGCTAACTAGCCGTTTTGATGTTATTGGAGTTGTCATAGAGTTGTCCTAAAGCAATAGTGACAGTGTATTTGGAACAATTTAACAATCCGAAATTATGGTGTAGAATTGATTTTGTGGTACATACACATTAAGCAATCGATAACAAGATGCGTAAAAATATGAACTTTACATATTTATGCTAACTAGCCGTTTTGATGTTATTGGAGTTGTAATAGAGTTGTCCTATAGCCATAACGACAGTGTATTTGGAGCAATTTCACAATCTTATATTAAGGTTTAGAACCGATTTTTGGTACATACACATTAAGCAATCGATATCAAGTTGCGTAAAAATATGAACTTTACATATTTATGCTAATAGCCGTTTTGATGTTATTGGAGTTGTCATAGAGTTGTCCTAAAGCAATAGCGACAGTGTATTTGGAACAATTTAAAAATCCGAAATTAAGGTGTAGAATTGATTTTCTGGTACATACACATTATGCAATCGATATCAGGTTGCGTAAAAATATGAACTTTACATATTTCTGTTAATTATAATCACAATCTTAAATTAAGGTGTAGAATTGAATTTTTTGGTACATACACATTAAGCAATCGAAATCAAGTTGCGTAAAAATATGAACTTTACACATTTATGCTAACTCGCCGTTTTGATGTTATTGGAGTTGTCATAGAGTTGTCGCATAGCCATAACGACAGTATATTTGGAGCAATTTCACAATCTTAAGATACGGTGTAGAATCGATTTTTTTGATACATGCACATTAAGCAATCATTATTAAGTTGCGTAAAAATATGAACTTTACATATTTATGCTAACTAGCCGTTTTGATGTTATTGGAGTTGTCATAGAGTTGTCCTATTGCAATAGCGACAGTGTATTTGGAACAATTTTACAATCTTAAATTAAGATGTAAAATTGATTTTTTGGTACATACATATTATGCGATCGATATCAAGATGCGTAAAAATATGAACTTTACATATTTATGCAAATTAGCCGTTTTGATGTTATTGGAGTTGTCATAGAAATGTCGTATAGATATAGCGACAGTATATTTGGAGCAATTTCACAATCTTATATTAAGGTGTAGAATCGATTTTTTAGTACATGCGCATTAAGCAATCGATATCAAGATGCGTAAAAATATGAACTTTACATATTTCTGTTAATTATAATCACAATCTTAAATTAAGGTGTAGAATTGAATTTTTTGGTATATACACATTAAGCAATCGAAATCAAGTTGCGTAAAAATATGAACTTTACACATTTATGCTAACTCGCCGTTTTTATGTTATTGGAGTTGTCATAGAGTTGTCGTATAGCCACAACGACAGTGCCTTTGGAGCAATTTCACAATCTTATATTAAGTTGTAGAATCGATTTTTGGATACATACACATAAAGCAATCGTTATCAAGTTGCGTAAAAATAAGAACTTTACATATTTATGCTAACTAGCCGTTTTGATATTATTGGAGTTGTCATAGAGTTGTCCTAAAGCGATAGCGACAGTGTATTTGGAACAATTTAACAATCCGAAATTAAGGTGTAGAATTGATTTTGTGGTACATACACATTATGCAATCGATATCAGGTTGCGTAAATATATGAACTTTACATATTTATGCCATTTAGCCGTTTTGATGTTATTGGAGCTTTCATACAGTTGTCGTATAGCCATAACGACAGTGTCTTTGGAGCAATTTCACAATCTTAAGTTAAGGTGTAGAATCGATTTTTTAGTACATACACATTAAGCAATCGATATCAAGTTCGTAAAAATATGAACTTTACATATTTTTGCTAATTACCCGTTTTGATGTTATTGGAGTTGTCTTAGAGTTGTCCTATAGCAATAGCGACAGTGTATTTGGAACAATTTAACAATCCTAAATTAAGGTGTAGAATTGATTTTTTGGTACATACACATTATGCAATCGATATCAGGTTGCGTAAAAATATGAACTTTAGATATTTATGCTAACTTGCCGTTTTGATGTTATTGGAGTTGTCATAGAGTTGTCGTATAGCCATAGCGACAGTGTATTTGGAGCAATTTCACAATCTTATTATAAGGTGTAGAATCCATTTTTTAGTACATGCGCATTAAGCAATCGATATCAAGATGCGTAAAAATATGAACTTTACATATTTCTGTTAATTATAATCACAATCTTAAATTAAGGTGTAGAATTGAATTATTTGGTATATACACATTAAGCAATCGAAATCAAGTTGCGTAAAAATATGAACTTTACACATTTATGCTAACTCGCCGTTTTGATGTTATTGGAGTTGTCATAGAGTTGTCGTATAGCCACAACGACAGTGCCTTTGGAGCAATTTCACAATCTTATATTAAGTTGTAGAATTGATTTTCTGGTACATACACATTATGCAATCGATATCAGGTTGCGTAAAAATATGAACTTTACATATTTTTTCTAATTACCCGTTTTAGTGTTATATGAGTTGTCATAGAGTTGTCCTATAGCTATAGCGACAGTGTATTTGGAACAATTTAACAATCCTCAATTAAGGTGCAAAATTGATTTTTTGGTACATACACATTAAGCAATCGATATCAAGATGCGTAAAAATATGAATTTTACATATTTCTGTTAACTAGCCGTTTTGGTGTTATTGGAGCTTTCATAGAGTTGTCGTATAGCCATAACGACAGTGTCTTTGGAGCAATTTCACAATCTTAAGTTACGGTGTAGAATCGACGTTTTGATACATACACATTATGCAATCGATATCAGGTTGCGTAAAAATGTGAACTTTACATATTTATGCTATTTAGCCGTTTTGATGTTATTGGAGTTGTCATAGAGTTGTCCTATAGCAATAGCGACGGTGTATTTGGAACAACTTAACAATCCTTAATTAAGGTATAGAATTGATTTTTTGGTACATACACATTACACAATCGATATCAGGTTGCGTCAAAATATGAACTTTACATATTTATGCTATTTAGCCGTTTTGTTGTTATTGGAGCTTTCATAGAGTTGTCGTATAGCCATAACGACAGTGTCTTTGGAGCAATTTCACAATCTTAAGTTACGGTGTAGAATCGACGTTTTGATACATACACATTATGCAATCGATATCAGGTTGCCTAAAAATATGAACTTTACATATTTATGCTATTTAGCCGTTTTGATGTTATTGGAGTTGTCATAGAGTTGTCCTATAGCAATAGCGACAGTGTATTTGGAGCAATTTAACAATCCTAAACTAAGGTGTAGAATTGATATTTTGGTACATACACATTATGCAATCGATATCAGGTTGCGTAAAAATATGAACTTTACATATTTATGCTATTTAGCCGTTTTGATGTTATTGGAGTTGTCATGGAGTTGTCGTATAGCCATAACGACAGTGTCTTTGGAGATATTTCACAATCTTAAGTTAAGGTGTATTATCGATTTTTTGATACATACAAAATAAGCAATCGATATCAGGTTGCGTAAAAATATGAACTTTACATATTTATGCTATTTAGCCGTTTTGATGTTATTGGAGTTGTCATAGAGTTGTCCCATAGCAATAGCGACAGTGTATTTGGAACAACTTAACAATCCTAAATTAAGGTGTAGAATTGATTTTTTGGTACAAACACATTATGCAATCGATATCAGGTTGCGTAAAAATATGAACTTTACATATTTATGCTAACTAGCCTTTTTGAAGATATGGGAGTTGTCACAGAGTTGTCGTATAGCCATAACGACACAGCTTTTGGAGCAATTTCATAATCTTAAGTTACGGTGTAGAATCGATTTTGTGATACATACACATTAAGCAATCGTTATCAAGTTGCGTAAAAATATGAACTTTACATATTTATGCTAACTAGCCGTTTTGATGTTATCGGAGTTGTCATAGAGTTGTCCTATAGCAATAGCGACAGTGTATTTGGGACAATTTAACAATCCTAAATTAAGGTGTGGAATTGATTTTTGGTACATACACATTATTCAATCGATATCAGGTTGCGTAAAAATATGAACTTTACATATTTATGCTAATTAGCCTTTTTGAAGTTATGGGAGTTGTCATAGGGTTGTCCTATAGCCATAGCGACAGTGCCTTTGGAGCAATTTCACAATCTTAAGATACGGTGTAGAATCGATTTCTTGATACATACACATTAAGCAATCGTTATCAAGTTGCGTAAAAATATGAACTTTACATATTTATGCTAACTAGCCGTTTTGATATTATTGGAGTTGTCATAGAGTTGTCCTAAAGCAATAGCGACAGTGTATTTGGAACAATTTAACAATCCGAAATTAAGGTGTAGAATTGATTTTGTGGTACATACATATTATGCAATCGATATCAGGTTGCGTAAAAATATGAACTTTACATATTTATGCCATTTAGCCGTTTTGATGTTATTGGAGCTTTCATAGGGTTGTTGTATAGCCATAACGACAGTGTCTTTGGAGCAATTTCACAATCCTAAGTTAAGGTGTAGAATCGATTTTTTAATACAGACACACTAAGCTATCGATATCAAGTTGCGTAAGAATATGAACTTTACATATTTATTCTAACTAGCCGTTTTGATGTTATTGGAGCATTCATAGAGTTGTCCTATAGCCATAGCAACAAGGTATTTGGAACAATTTTGCAATCTTAGATTAAGGTGTAGAATTGATTTTTTGGTACATGCACAATATGCAATCGATATCAGGTAGCGTAAAAATAGGAACTTTACATATTTATGCTAATTAGCCTTTTTGAAGTTATGGGAGTTTTCATAGAGTTGTCGTATAGCCATAACGACAGTGCCTTTGGACCAATTTCACAATCATAAGACACGGTGTTGAATCGATTTTTAGATACATACACATTATGCAATCGATATCAGGTTGCGTAAAAATATGAACTTTACACATTTTTGCAAATTACCCGTGTTGATGTTATTGGAGTTGTCATAGAGTTGTCCTAAAGCAATAGCGACAGTGTATTTGGAACAATTTAACAATCCTAAATTAAGGTGCAAAATTGATTTTTTGGTGCATACACATTAAGCAATCGATATCAAGATGCGTAAAAATATGAACTTTACATATTTCTGTTAATTAGCCGTTTTAATGTTATTGGAGCTTTCATAGAGTTCTCGTATAGCCATAACGACAGTGTCTTTGGAGCAATTTCACAATCTTAAGTTACGGTGTAGGATCGCTGTTTTGATACATACACATTATGCAATCGATATTAGGTTGCGTAAAAATATGATCTTTACATATTTATGCTATTTAGCCGTTTTGATGTTATTGAAGTTGTCATAGAGTTGTCGTATAGCCATAACGACAGTGACTTTGGAGCAATTTCACAATCTTAAGGTAAGGTAGAGAACCGATTTTTTTATACATACACATTTAGCAATCGACATCAAGTTGCGTAAAAATATGAACTTTACATATTTACGCTAACTCGCCGTTTTGATGTTATTGGAGTTGTCATAAAGTTGTCGTATAGCCATAGCGACAATGTATTTGGAACAATTTTGCAATCTTAGATTAAGGTGTAGAATTGATTATTCGGTACATGCACATTACGCAATCGATATCAGGTTGCGTAAAAATATGAACTTTACATATTTATGCTATTTACCCGTTCTGATGTTATTGGAGTTGTCATAGAGTTGTCGTATAGCCATAACGACCGTGTTTTTGGAGCAATTTCACAATCCTAAGTTAAGGTGTAGAATCGATTTTTTAATACATACACACTAAGCAATCGATATCAAGTTGCGTAAGAATATGAACTTCACATATTTATGCTAACAAGCCGTTTTGATGTTATTGGAGCTTTCATAGAGTTGTCCTATAGCCATAGCGACATGGTATTTTCAACAATTTTGCAATCTTAGATTAAGGTGTAGAATTGATTTTTTGGTACATACACAAAATGCAATCGATATCAGGTTGCGTAAAAATATGAACTTTACATATTTTTGCTAATTACCCGTGTTGATGTTATTGGAGTTGTCATAGAGTTGTCCTATAGCAATAGTGTATTTGGGACAATTTAACAGTTTTAAATTAAGGTGTAGAATTGATTTTTTGGAACATACACATTATGCAATCGATATCAGGTTGCGTAAAAATATGAACTTTACATATTTATGCTAACTAGCCGTTTTGATGTTATTGGAGTTGTCATAGAGTTGTCGCATAGCCATAGCGACAGTGTATCTGGATCAATTTCACAATCTTATATTAGGGTGTAGAATCGATTTTTTGGTACATACACATTAAGCAATCGATATCAAGATGCGTAAAAATATGAACTTTACATATTTATGCTAACTAGCCGTTTTGATGTTATTGGAGCTTTCATAGAGTTGTCCCATAGCCATAGCGACAATGTATTTGGAACAATTTTGCAATCTTAGATTAAGGTGTAGAATTGATTTTTTGGTACATACACAAAATGCAATCGATATCAGGTTGCGTAAAAATATGAACTTTACATATTTTTGCTAATTACCCGTGTTGATGTTATTGGAGTTGTCATAGAGTTGTCGTATAGCCATAGCGACAGCGCCTGTGGAGCAATTTCACAATCTTAAGATACGGTGTAGAATCGATTTTTTGATACATACACATTAAGCAATCGTTATCAAGTTGCGTAAGAATATGAACTTTACATATTTATGCTAACTAGCCGTTTTGATGTTATTGGAGCTGTCATAGAGTTGTCCTAAAGCAATAGCGACAGTGTATTTGGAACAATTTAACAATCCTAAATAAAGGTGCAAAATTGATTTTTTGGTACATACACATTAAGCAATCGATATCAAGATGCGTAGAAATATGAACTTTACATATTTCTGTTAATTAGCCGTTTTGGTGTTACTGGAGCTTTCATAGAGTTGTCGTATAGCCATAACGAAAGTGCCTTTGGACCAATTTCACAATCATAAGAAACGGTGTAGAATCGATTTTTTGATACATACACATTATGCAATCGTTATTAAGTTGCGTAAGAATATGAACTTTACATATTTATGCTAATTAGCCGTTTTGATGTTATTGGAGTTGTCATAGAGTTGTCCTATAGCCATAGCGACAATGTATTTGGAACAATTTTGCAATCTTTGATTAAGGTGTAGAATTGATTTTTTGGTTCATACACATTACGCAATCGATATCAGGTTGCACAAAAATATGAACTTTACATATTTATGCTATTTAGCCGTTTTGATGTTACTGGAGTTGTCATAGAGTTGTCGTATAGCCATAACGACAGTATCTTTGGAGCAATTTCACAACCTTAAGTTAAAGTGTAGAATCGATTTTTTAATACATACACATTAAGCAATCGTTATCAAGTTGCGTAAAAATATGAACTTGACATATTTATGCTAACTCGCCGTTTTGATGTTATTGGAGTTGTCATAGAGTTGTCCTAAAGCAATAGCGACAGTGTATTTGGAACATTTTAACAATCCGAAATTAAGGTGTAGAAATAATTTTGTGGTACATACACATTATGCAATCGATATCAGGTTGCGTAAAAATATGAACTTTACATATTTATGCTATTTAGCCGTTTTGCTGTTATTGGAGTTTTCATAGAGTTGTCGTATAGCCATACCGACAGTTTCTTTGCAGCCATATCACAATCTTAAGTTAAGGTGTAGAATCGATTTTTTGATACATACACATTAAGTAATCGATATCAAGTAGCGTAAAAATATGAACTTTTCATATTTATGCTAACTCGCCGTGTTGATGTTATTGGAGGTGTCATAGAGTTGTCGAATAGCCATAGCGACAGTGTATTTAGAACAATTTCACAATCTTATATTAAGGTGTAGAATGGATGTGTTAGTACATACACATTAAGCAATCGATATCAAGATCCGTAAAAATATGATCTTTACATATTTCTGTTAATTAGCCGTTTTGGTGTTATTGGAATTTTCATAGAGTTGTCGTATAGCCATAGCGACAATGTATTTGGAACAATTTTGCAATCTTAGATTAAGGTGTAGAATTAATTTTTCGATACATACACATTATGCAATCGATATCAGGTTGCGTAAAAATATGAACTTTACATACTTATGCTATTATCCGTTTTGATGTTATTGGAGTTTTCATAGAATTGTCGTATAGCCATAGCGACAATGTATTTGGAACGATTTTGCAATCTTAGATTAAGGTGTAGAATTGATTTTTTGGTACATGCGTAACAATATGAATTTTACATATTTATGCTATTTAGCCGTTTTGATGTTATTGGGGTTTTCATAGAGTTGTCGTATAGCCATACTGACAGTTTCTTTGGAGCCATATCACAATCTTAAAATAAGGTGAAGAATCGATTTTTTAGTACATATACATTATGCAATCGATATCAGGTTGCGTAAAAATATGAACTTTACATATTTATGCTATTTAGCCGTTTTGATGTTATTGGAGCAGTGTCTTTGGAGCAATTTCACACTCTTAAGTTAAGGGGTAGAATCGATTTTTTAGTACATACACATTAAGCAATCGATATTAAGATGCGTAAAAATATGAACTTTACATATTTATGCTAATTACCCGTTTTAATGTTATTGGAATTGTCATAGAGTTGTCCTATAGCAATAGCGACAGTGTATTTGGAACAATTTTACAATCTTATATTAAGATGTTTTTGGTACATATACATTATGCAATCGATATCAAGATGCGTAAAAATATGAACTTTACATATTTATGCAAATTAGCCGTTTTGATGTTATTGGAGCTTTCATAGAGTTGTCGTATAGCCATAACGACAGTGTCTTTGGAGTAATTTCACAATCTTAAGTTAAGGTGTAGAATCGATTTTTCGATACATACACATTAAGCAATCGATATCAAGTTGCGTAAAAATATAAACTTTACATATTTTTGCTAATTACCCGTTTTGATGTTATTGGAGTTGTCATAGAGTTGTCCCATAGCAATAGCGACAGTGTATTTGGAACAATTTAAAAATCCTAAATTAAGGTGTAGAATTGGTTTTTTGGTACATACACATTAAGCAATCGATATCAAGATGCGTAAAAATATGAAATTTACATATTTCTGTTAATTAGCCGTTTTGGTGTTATTGGAGATTTCATAGAGTTGTCGTATAGCCATAACGACAGTGTCTTTGAAGCAATTTCACAATCTTAAGTTATTGTGTAGAATCGATGTTTTGATACATACACACTAAGCAATATATACCAAGTTGCGTAAAAATATGAAAAATATAAATATGTAAATTATGCTAACTAGCCGTTTTGATGTTATTGGAGTTGTCATAGAGTTGTCATATAGCCATAGCGACAATGTATTTGGAACAATTTTTAAATCTTAGATTAAGGTGTAGAATTGATTTTTTAGTACATACACATTAAGCAATCGTTATCAAGATGCATAAAAATATAAGCTTTACATATTTTTGCTAATTACCCGTTTTGATGTTATTGGATTTGCCATAGAGTTGTCCTATAGCAATAGCGACAGTGTATTTGGAACAATTTAACAATCCTAAATTAAGGTGTAGAATTGATTTTTTGGTATGCCATACATAGCCATAGCGACAGTGTTTTTGGAGCAATTTCACAATCTTAAGTAACGGTGTAGAATCGATGTTTTGATACATACACACTAAGCAATCGTTTTCAAGTTGCGTAAAAATATGAACTTTACATATTTATGCTAACTAGCCGTTTTTATATTATTGGAGTTGTCATAGAGTTGTCCTAAAGCAATAGCGACAGTGTATTTCGAACAATTTAACAATCCGAAATTAAGGTGTAGAATTGATTTTCTGGTACATACACATTATGCAATCGATATCAGGTTGCGTAAAAATATGAACTTTACATATTTTTGCTAACTGGCCGTGTTGAAGTTATTAAAGTTGTCATAGAGTTGTCCTAGAGCCATAACGACAGTATATTTGGAACAACTTAACAATCCTTAATTAAGGTGTAGAATTGATTTTTTGGTACATACACATTACGCAATCGATATCAGGTTGCGTCAAAATATGAACTTTACATATTTATGCTATTTAGCCGTTTTGTTGTTATTAGAGCTTTCATAGAGTTGTCGTACAGCCATAACGACAGTGTCTTTGGAGCAATTTCACAATCCAAAGTTAAGGTGTAGGATCGATTTTTTAATACATACGCACTAAGCAATCGATATCAAGTTGCGTAAGAATATGAACTTTACATAGTCTTGCTAACTAGCCGTTTTGATGTTATTGGAGCTTTCATAGAGTTGTCCTATAGCCATAGCGACACGGTATTTGGAACAATTTAACAATCCTAAATTAAGGTGTAGAATTGGTTTTTTGTACATACACATTATGCAATCGATATCAGGTTGCGTAAAAATATGAACTTTACATATTTATGCTAATTAGCCTTTTTGAAGTTATTGGAGTTGCCATAGAGTTGTCCTATAGCCATAACGACAGTGCCTTTGGAGCAATTTCACAATCTTAAGATACGGTGTAAAATCGATTTTTTGATACATACACATTAAGCAATCGTTATCAAGTTGCGTAAAAATATGAACTTTACATATTTATGCTATTTAGCCGTTTTGATGTTATTGGAGCTTTCATAGAGTTGTCGTATAGCCATAACGACAGTGTCTTTAGAGCAATTTCACAATCTTAAGATACGGTGTAGGATCGATTTTTTGATACATACACACTAAGCAATCGATATCAAGTTGCGTAAAAATATGAACTTTACATATTTTAGTTAACTGGCCGTTTTGTTGTTATTGGAGTTGTCATAGAGTTGTCCTATAGCCATAACGACAGTATATTTGGAGCAATTTAGCAATCCTAAATTAAGGCGTAGAATTGATTTTTTGGTACATACACATTATACGATAGATACCAAGTTGCGTAAAAATATGAACTTTACATATTTATGCTATTTAGCCGTTTTGATGTTATTGGAGCTTTCATAGAGTTGTCGTATAGCCATAACGACAGTGTCTTTGGAGCAATTTCACAATCTTAAGTAAAGGTGTAGAATCGATTTTTTGATACATACACATTAAGCAATCGACATCAAGTTGCGTAAAAATATGAACTTTGCATATTTATGCTAACTAGCCGTTTTGATGTTATTGGAGTTGTCATAGAGTTGTCCTATAGCAATAGCGACAGTGTATTTGGAACAATTTAAAAATCCGAAATTAAGGTGTAGAATTGATTTTCTGGTACATACACATTATGCAATCGATATCAGGTTGCGTAAAAATATGAACTTTACATATTTCTGTTAATTATAATCACAATCTTAAATTAAGGTGTAGAATTGAATTTTTTGGTACATACACATTAAGCAATCGAAATTAAGTTGCGTAAATATATGAACTTTACACATTTATGCTAACTCGCCGTTTTGATGTTATTGGAGTTGTCATAGAGTTGTCCTATTGCAATCGCGACAGTGTAAATGGAACAACTTCACAAGATTATATTAAGGTGTAGAATCGAGATTTTGATTTGATACATACACATTAAGCAATCGATATCAAGTTGCGTAAAATTATCAACTTTACATATTTATGCTAACTAGCCGTTTTGATGTTATTGGAGTTGTCATAGAAATGTCGTATAGATATAGCGACAGTATATTTGGAGCAATTTCACAATCTTATATTAAGGTGTAGAATCCATTTTTTGGTACATGCGCATTAAGCAATCGATATCAAGATGCGTAAAAATATGAACTTTACATATTTCTGTTAATTATAATCACAATCTTAAATTAAGGTGTAGAATTGAATTTTTTGGTATATACACATTAAGCAATCGAAATCAAGTTGCGTAAAAATATGAACTTTACACATTTATGCTAACTCGCCGTTTTGATGTTATTGGAGTTGTCATAGAGTTGTCGTATAGCCATAACGACAGTGCCTTTGGAGCAATTTCACAATCTTATATTAAGTTGTAGAATCGATTTTTGGATACATACACATAAAGCAATCGTTATCAAGTTGCGTAAAAATAAGAACTTTACATATTTATGCTAACTAGCCGTTTTGATATTATTGGAGTTGTCATAGAGTTGTCCTAAAGCGATAGCGACAGTGTATTTGGAACAATTTAACAATCCGAAATTAAGGTGTAGAATTGATTTTGTGGTACATACACATTATGCAATCGATATCAGGTTGCGTAAAAATATGAACTTTACATATTTATGCCATTTAGCCGTTTTGATGTTATCGGAGCTTTCATAGAGTTGTCGTATAGCCATAACGACAGTGTCTTTGGAGCAATTTCATAATCTTATATAAAGGTGTAGAATCGATTTTTTAGTACATGCACATTAAGCAATCGATATCAAGAATCGTAAAATTATGAACTTTACATATTTCTGTTAATTAGCCGTTTTGGTGTTATTGGAGTTGTCATAGAGTTGTCCTATAGCCATAACGACAGTGTATTTGGAGCAATTTCACAATCTTATATTAAGGTGTAGAACCGATTTTTTGATACATACACTTTAAGAAATCATTATCAAGTTGCGTAAAAATATGAACTTTACATATTTATGCTAACTAGCCGTTTTGATGTTATTGGAGTTGTCATAGAGTTGTCCTATAGAAATAGCGACAATGTATTTGGAACAATTTAACAATCCTAAATTAAGGTGTAGAATTGATTTTTTTGTACATACATACACATTAAGCAATCGATATCAAGATGCGTAAAAATATGAACTTTACATATTTTTTCTAATTACCCGTTTTGATGTTATTGGAGTTGTCATAGAGTTGTCCTATAGCAATAGCGACAGTGTATTTGAACAATTTAACAATCCTAAATTAAGGTGTAGAATTGATTTTTTGGCATATTCACATTATGCAATCTTTATCAAGTTGCGTAAAAATATGAACTTTACATATTTCTGTTAATTAGCCGTTTTGATGTTATTGGAGTTGTCATAGAGTTGTCGTATAGCCATAGCGACAGAGTATTTGGAGCAATTTCACAATCTTATATTAAGGTGTAGAATCGATTTTTTGGTACATACGCATTAAGCAATCATTATCAAGTTGCGTAAAAATATGAACTTTACATATTTATGCTAACTAGCCGTTTTGATGTTATTGGAGTTGTCATAGAGTTATATGGAACAGAGTGTATATGGAACAACTTCACAAGCTTATATTAAGGTGTAGAATCGATTTTTGATACACACACATTAAGCAATCGATATCAAGTTGCGTAAAAATATGAACTTTACATATTTATGCTAACTAGCCGTTTTGATGTTATTGGAGTTGTCATAGAGTTGTCGTGTAGCCATAGCGACAATGTATTTGGAACAATTTTGCAATCTTAAATTAAGGTGCAGAATTGATTTTTTGGTACATACACATTATGCAATCGATATCAGGTTGCGTAAAAATATGAACTTTAGATATTTATGCTAACTTGCCGTTTTGATGTTATTGGAGTTGTCATAGAGTTGTCGTATAGCCATAGCGACAGTGTATTTGGAGCAATTTCACAATCTTATTATAAGGTGTAGAATCCATTTTTTAGTACATGCGCATTAAGCAATCGATATCAAG
>NW_024394925.1:0-7644 GCF_016617805.1 Bactrocera tryoni
GTTATGCTAACTCGCCGTTTTGATGTTATTGGAGTTGTCATAGAGTTGTCGTATAGCCATAGCGACAGTGTATTTGGAGCAATTTCACAATCTTATTATAAGGTGTAGAATCCATTTTTTAGTACATACACATTAAGCAATCGATATCAAGATGCGTAAAAATATGAACTTTACATATTTATGCAAATTAGCCGTTTTGATTTTATTGGAGTTGTCATAGAGTTGTTCTATAGCTATAGCGACAGTGTATTTGGAACAATTTTACAATCTTAAATTAAGATGTACATACATATTATGCAATCGATATCAAGATGCGTAAAAATATGAACTTTACATATTTATGCAAATTAGCCGTTTTGATGTTATTGGAGCTGTCATAGAGTTGTCCTATAGCAATAGCGACAGTGTATTTAGAACAATTTTACAATCTTAAATTAAGATGTAAAATTGATTTTTGGTACATACATATTATGCAATCGATATCAAGATGCGTAAAAATATGAACTTCACATATTTCTGTTAATTAGCCGTTTTGATGTTATTGGAGCTTTCATAGAGTTGTCGTATAGCCATAACGACAGTGTCTTTGGAGCAATTTCGCAATCTTAAGTTAAGGTGTAGAATCGATTTTTTGATACATACACATTAAGCAATCGATATCAAGATGCGTAAAAATATGAACTTTACATATTTTTGCTAATTACCCGTTTTAATATTGTTGGAATTGTCATAGAGTTGTCCTATAACAATAGCGACTGTGTATTTGTAAGAATTTAACAATCCTAAATTAAGGTGTAGAATCGATTTTTTGATATATGCACATTAAGCAATCGATATTAGGTTGCGTAAGAATATGAACTTTACATATTTATGCTATTTAGCCGTTTTGATGTTATTGGAGCTTTCTCAGAGTTGTCATATAGCCATAACGACAAGGTCTTTGGAGCAATTTCACAATCTTAAGTTAAGGTGTATTATCGATTTTTTGATACATACAAAATAAGCAATCGATATCACGTTGCGTAAAAATATGAACTTTTCATATTTATGCCAACTCGCCGTGTTGATGTTATTCGAGGTGTCATAGAGTTGTCCTATAGCAATAGCAACAATGTATTTGGAACAATTTTGCAATCTTAGATTAAGGTGTAGAATTGATTTTTTAGTACATACACATTAAGCAATCGATATCAAGATGCGTAAAAATGTAAACTTTACATATTTTTGCTAATTACCCGTTTTGATGTTATTGGAGTTGCCATAGAGTTGTCCTATAGCAATAGCGACAGTGTATTTGGAACAATTTAACAATCCTAAATTAAGGTGTAGAATTGATTTTTTGGTACATACACATTATGCAATCGATATCAGGTTGCGTAAAATTATGAACTTTACATATTTCTGTTAATTAGCCGTTTTGATGTTATTGGAGCTTTCATAGAGTTGTCGTATAGCCATAACGACAGTGTCTTTAGAGCAATTTCACAATCTTATATTAAGGTGTAGAATCGATTTTTAGTACATACACATTAAGCAATCGATACCAAGTTGCGTAAAAATATGAACTTTACATATTTATGCTATTTAGCCGTTTTGATGTTATTTGAGTTGTCTTAGAGTTGTCCTATAGCCATAACGACAGTGTATTTGGAGCAATTCCACAATCTTATATTAAGGTGGAGAACCGGTTTTTTGGTACATACACATTAAGTAATCGATATCAAGTTGCGTAAAAATATGAACTTTACATATTTATGCTAACTCGCCGTTTTGATGTTATTGGAATGTCATAGAGTTGTCGTATAGCAATAGCGACAGTGTATTAGGAACAATTTAATTATCCGAAATTAAGGTGTAGAATTGATTTTGTGGTACATACACATTGTGCAATCGATATCAGGTTGCGTAAAAATATGAACTACATATTTTTGCTAATTACCCGTGTTGGTGTTATTGGAGTTGTCCTATAGCAATAGCGACAGTGTATTTGGGACAACTTAACAATCCTAAATTAAGGTGTAGAATTGATTTTTTGGTACATACACATTATGCAATCGATATCGGGTTGCGTAAAAATATGAACTTTACATATTTGTGCTAACTAGCCGTTTTGATGTTATTGGAGTTGTCATAGAGTTGTCCTATAGCAATAGCGACAGTGTATATGGAACAACTTCAGAAGCTTATATTAAGGTGTAGAATTGATTTTTTGATACATACACATTAAGCAATCGATATCAAGTTGCGTAAAATATGAACTTTACATATATATGCTATTTAGCCGTTTTGATGTTATTGGAGCTTTCATAGAGTTGTCGTATAGCCATAACGACAGTGTCTTTGGAGCAATTTCACAATCTTAAGTTAAGGTGTAGAATCGATTTTTTGATACATACACAATAAGCAATCGATACCAAGTGGCGTAAAAATATGAACTTTTCATATTTATGCTAACTAGCCGTGTTGATGTTATTGGAGGTGTCATAGAGTTGTCCTATAGCAATAGCAACAGTGTATTTGAAACAATTTAACAATCCTAAATTAAGGTGCAAAATTGATTTTTTGGTACATACACATTAAGCAATCGATATCAAGATGCGTAAAAATATGAACTTTACATATTTCTGTTAATTAGCCGTTTTGATGTTATTGGAGCTTTCATAGTGTTGTCGTATAGCCATAACGACAGTGTCTTTGGAGCAATTTCACAATCCAAAGTTAAGGTGTAGAATCGATTTTTTAATACATACGCACTAAGCAATCGATATCAAGTTGCGTAAGAATATGAACTTTACATGTTCTTGCTAACTAGCCGTTTTGATGTTATTGGAGTTGTCATAGAGTTGTCGTATAGCCATAACGACAGTGCCTTTGGACCAATTTCACAATCATAAGACACGGTGTTGAATCGATTTTTAGATACATACACATTAAGCAATCGTTATCAAGTTGCGCAAGAATAAGAACTTTACATATTTATGCTAACTAGCCGTTTTGATGTTATTGGAGTTGTCATAGAGTTGTCCTAAAGCAATAGCGACAGTGTACTTGGAACAATTTGACAATCCGAAATTAAGGTGTAGAATTGATTTTTTGATACATACACATTATGCAATCGATATCAGGTTGCGTAAAAATCTGAACTTTACATATTTATGCTAATAAGCCTTTTTGAAGTTATGGGAGTTGTCATAGAGTTGTCGTTTAGCCATAGCGACAGTGCCTTTGGAGCAATTTCACAATCTTAAGATACGGTGTAGAATCGATTTTTTGATACATACACATGAAGCAATCGTTATCAAGTTGCGCAAAAATATGAACTTTACATATTTATGCTAACTAGCCGTTTTGATATTATTGGAGTTGTCATAGAGTTGTCCTAAAACAATAGCGACAGTGTATTTGGAACAATTCAACAAACCAAAATTAAGGTGTAGAATTGAGTTTGTGGTACATACACTTTATGCAGTCGATATCAGGTTGCGTAAAAATATGAACTTCACATATTTATGCTATTTAGCCGTTTTGATGTTATTGGAGCTTTCATAGAGTTGTTGTATAGCCATAACGACAGTGTCTTTGGAGCAATTTCACAACCCTAAGTTAAGGTGTAGAATCGATTTTTTAATACATACACACTAAGCTAGCGATATCAAGTTGCGTAAAAATATGAACTTTTCATATTTATGCCAACTCGCCGTGTTGATGTTATTCGAGGTGTCATAGAGTTGTCCTATAGCCATAGCGACAAGGTATTTTGAACAATTTTGCAATCTTAGATTAAGGTGAAGAATTTATTTTTCGGTACATACACATTATGCAATCGATATCAGGTTGCGTAAAAATATGAACTTTACATATTTATGCTATTTACCCGTTCTGATGTTATTGGAGTTGTCATAGAGTTGTCCTATAGCAATAGCGACAGTGTACTTGGAACAATTTGACAATCCGAAATTAAGGTGTAGAATTGATTTTGTGGTACATACACATTATGCATTCGATATCAGGTTCGGTAAAAATATGAACTTTACATATTTTTGCTAATTACCCGTTTTGATGTTATTGGAGTTGTCATAGAGTTGTCCTATAGCAATAGCGACAGTGTATATGGAACAATTTAACAATCCAAAATTAAGGTGTAGAATTGGTTTTTTGGTACATACACATTATGCAATCGATATCAGGTTGCGTAAAAATATGAACTTTACATATTTATGCTAACTAGCCGTTTTGATGTTATTGGAGTTGTCATAGAGTTGTCCTAAAGCAACAGCGACAGTGTATTTGGAACAATTTAACAATCCGAAATTAAGGTGTAGAATTGATTTTCTGGTACATATAAATTATGCAATCGTTATCAAGTTGCGTAAAAATATGAACTTTACATATTTATGCTAACTAGCCGTTTTGATATTATTGGAGTTGTCATAGAGTTGTCCTAAAGCAATAGCGACAGTGTATTTGGAACAATTTAACAATCTGAAATTTAGGTGTAGAATTGATTTTGTGGTACATACACATTATGCAATCGATATCAGGTTGCGTAACAATATGAACTTTACATATTTTTGCTAATTACCCGTATTGATGTTATTGGAGTGTTCATAGAGTTGTCCTATAGCAATAGCGACAGTGTACTTGGAACAATTTGACAATCCGAAATTAAGGTGTAGAATTGATTTTCTGGTACATATAAATTATGCAATCGTTATCAAGTTGCGTAAAAATATGAACTTTACATATTTATGCTAACTCGCCGTTTTATGTTATTGGAGTTGTCATAGAGTTGTCCTATAGCAATAGCGACAATGTATTTGGAACAATTTTGCAATCTTAGATTAAGGTGTAGAATTAATTTTTCGGTACATACACATTATGCAATCGATATCAGGTTGCGTAAAAATATGAACTTTACATATTTATGCTATTTACCCGTTCTGATGTTATTGGAGTTGTCATAGAGTTGTCCTATAGCAATAGCGACAGTGTACTTGGAACAATTTGACAATCCGAAATTAAGGTGTAGAATTGATTTTGTGGTACACACAAATTAAGCAATCGATATCAGGTAGCGTAAAAATATGAACTTTACATATTTTTGCTAATTACCCGTATTGATGTTATTGGAGTGTTCATAGAGTTGTTCTATAGCAATAGCGACAGTGTTTTTAAAACAATTTAACAATCCTAAATTAAGGTGCAAAATTGATTTTTTGGTACATTTAAATTATGCAATCGATATCAGGTTGCGTAAAAATATGAACTTTACAAATTTATGCTATTTAGCCGTTTTGATTTTATTGGAGTTGTCATAGAGTTGTCGTAAAGCCATAACGACAGTGTCTTTGGAGCAATTTCACAATCTTAGATTACGGTGTAGAATCGATGTTTTTATACACACACACTAAGCAATCTATATCAAGTTGCGTAAAAATATGAACTTTACATATTTATGCTAACTAGCCGTTTTGATGTTATTGGAGTTTTCATAGAGTTGTCCTATAGCCATAGCGACAATGTATTTGGAACAATTTTGCAATCTTAGATTAAGGTGTAGAATTGATTTTTTGGTACATATACATTATGCAATCGATATCAGGTTGCGTAAAAATATGAACTTTACATATTTATGCTAATTACCCGTTTTGATGTTATTGGAGTTGTCATAGAGTTGTCCTATAGCAATAGCGACAGTGTACTTGGAACAATTTGACAATCCGAAATTAAGGTGTAGAATTGATTTTGTGGTACATACACATTATGCATTCGATATCAGGTTCGATAAAAATATGAACTTTACATATTTTTGCTAATTACCAGTTATGATGTTATTGGAGTTGTCATAGAGTTGTCCTATAGCAATAGCGACAGTGTATATGGAACAATTTAACAATCCAAAATTAAGGTGTAGAATTGATTTTTTGGTACATACACATTATGCAATCGATATCAGGTTGCGTAAAAATATGAATTTTACAAATTTATGCTAATTAGCCTTTTTGAAGTTATGGGAGTTGTCATAAAGTTGTCGTATAGCCATAACGACAGTGTCTTTGGAGCAATTTCACAATCCTAAGTTAAGGTGTAGAATCGATTTTTTAATACATACACACTAAGCAATCGATATCAAGTTGCGTAAGAGTATAAACTTTACATATTTATGCTAACTAGCCGTTTTGATGTTATTGGAGCTTTCATAGAGTTGACCTATAGCCATAGCGACAAGGTATTTGGAACAATTTTGCAATCTTAGATTAAGGCGTAGAATTGATTTTTTGGTACATACATAATATGCAATCGATGTCAGGTAGCATAAAAATATGAACTTTACATATTTTTGCTAATTACCCGTGTTGATGTTATTGGAGCTGGCATAGAGTTGTCTTAAAGCAATAGCGACAGTGTATTTGGGACAATTTAGCAAACCTAAATTAAGGTGTAGAATTGATTTTTTGGTACATGCACATTATGCAATCCATATCAGGTTGCGTAAAAATATGAACTTTACATATTTATGCTATTTAGCCGTTTTGATGTTATTGGAGCTTTCATAGAGTTGTCGTATAGCCATAACGACAGTGTTTTTGGAGCAATTCCACAATCTTAAGTTAAGGTGTAGAATCGATTTTTTAATACATACACATTAAGCAATCGATATCAAGATGCGTAAAATTATGAATTTACATATTTTTGCTAACTAGCCGTTTTGATGTTATTTGAGCTTTCCTAGAGTTGTCCTATAGCCATAGCGACAAGGTATTTGGAACAATTTTGCAATCTTAGATTAAGGTGTAGAATTGATTTTTTGGTACATATACATTATGCAATCGATATCAGGTGGCGTAAAAATATGAACTTTACATATTTATGCTATTTAGCCGTTTTGATGTTATTGGAGTTGTCATAGAGTTGTCGTATAGCCATAACGACAATGTAACTGGAACAATTTAACAATCTTAAGTTAAGGTGTAGAATCGATTTTTTAATACATACACACTAAGCAATCGATATCAAGTTGCGTAAGAATATGAACTTTACGTATTTATGCTAACTAGCCGTTTTGATGTTATTGGAGCTTTCCTAAAGTTGTCATATAGCCATAGCGACAAGGTATTTGGAACAATTTTGCAGTCTTAGATTAAGGTGTAGAATTGATTTTTTGGTACATACACAATATGCAATCGATAACAGGTTGCGTAAAAATCTGAACTTTACATATTTTTGCTAATCACCCGTTTTGATGTTATTGGAGTTGTTATAGAGTTGTCCTATAGCAATAGCGACAGTGTATTTGGAACAATTTGACAATCCGAAATTAAGGTGTAGAATTGATTTTGTGGTACATACACATTATGCATTCGATATCAGGTTCGGTAAAAATATGAACTTTACATATTTTTGCTAATTACCCGTTTTGATGTTATTGGAGTTGTCATAGAGTTGTCCTATAGCAATAGCGACAGTGTATATGGAATAATTTAACAATCCAAAATTAAGGTGTAGAATTGATTTTTTGGTACATACACATTATGCAATCGATATCAGGTTGCGTAAAAATCTGAACTTTACATATTTATGCTATTTAGCCGTTTTGATGTTATTGGAGCTTTCATAGAGTTGTCGTATAACCATAACGACAGT
>NW_024394926.1:0-3056 GCF_016617805.1 Bactrocera tryoni
GCTAGTTAGCATAAATAAGCAAAGTTGATATTTTTACGCAACCTGATATCGATTGCATAATGTGAATGTACCAAAAAATCAACTCTCCACCTTAATTTAGGATTGTGAAATTGTTCCATATACACTGTCGCTATTGCTGTAGGACAACTCTATGACTACTCCAATAACATCAAAACGGCTAGTTAGCATAAATATGTAAAGTTCATATCTTTAGGTAACTTGATATCGATTGCTTAATGTGTATGTACTAAATAATCGGTTCTACACCTTAATGTAAGATTGTGATATTGCTCCAAATTTACTGTCGCTATATCTATACGACATTTCTATGACAATTCCAATAACATCAAAACGGCTAGTTAGCATAAATATGTAAAGTTCATAATTTTACGCCACTTGATATCGATTGCTTAACGTGTATGTATCAAAATCTCGATTCTACACCTTAATATAATCTTGTGAAGTTGTTCCATATACACTGTCGCGATTGCAATAGGACAACTCTATGACAACTCCAATAACATCAAAACGGCTAGTTAGCATAAATATGTAAAGTTCATATTTTTACGCAACCTGATATCGATTGCATAATGTGAATGTACCAAAAAATCAACTCTCCACCTTAATTTAGGATTGTGAAATTGTTCCATATACACTGTCGCTATTTCTGTAGGACAACTCTATGACTACTCCAATAACATCAAAACGGATAGTTAGCATAAATATGTAAAGTTCATATCTTTAGGTAACTTGATATCGATTGCTTACTGTGTATGTACCGAAAAATTCAAATCTACACCTTCATTTAAGATTGTGATATTGCTCAAAATTTACTGTCGCTATATCTATGCGACATTTCTATGACAATTCCAATAACATCAAAACGGCTAGTTAGCATAAATATGTAAAGTTCATATTTTTACGCAACTTGATATCGCTTGCTTAACGTGTATGTATCAAAAAATCAATTCTACACCTTAATTTAGGATTGTTAAATTGTTCCAAATACATTGTCGCTATTGCTATAGGACAACTCTATGACAACTCCAATAACATCAAAACGGCTAGTTAGCATAAATAAGCAAAGTTGATATTTTTACGCAACCTGATATCGATTGCATAATGTGAATGTACCAAAAAATCAACTCTCCACCTTAATTTAGGATTGTGAAATTGTTCCATATACACTGTCGCTATTGCTGTAGGACAACTCTATGACTACTCCAATAACATCAAAACGGCTAGTTAGCATAAATATGTAAAGTTCATATCTTTAGGTAACTTGATATCGATTGCTTAATGTGTATGTACTAAATAATCGGTTCTACACCTTAATGTAAGATTGTGATATTGCTCCAAATTTACTGTCGCTATATCTATACGACATTTCTATGACAATTCCAATAACATCAAAACGGCTAGTTAGCATAAATATGTAAAGTTCATAATTTTACGCCACTTGATATCGATTGCTTAACGTGTATGTATCAAAATCTCGATTCTACACCTTAATATAATCTTGTGAAGTTGTTCCATATACACTGTCGCGATTGCAATAGGACAACTCTATGACAACTCCAATAATATCAAAACGGCTAGTTAGCATAAATAAGCAAAGTTCATATTTTTACGCAACCTGATATCGATTGCATAATGTGAATGTACCAAAAAATCGATTCTACACCTTAATTTGGGATTGTTAAATTGTTCCAAATACACTGTCGCGATTGCAATAGGACAACTCTATGACAACTCCAATAACATCAAAACGGCTAGTTAGCATAAATATGTAAAGTTCATATTTTAACGCAACTTGTTATCAATTGCTTAATATGTATGTATCAAATAATCGGTTCTACACCTTAATATGAGATTGTGAAATTGCTCCAGTTATGGCTTTACGACAACTCTATGAAAGCTCCAATAACATCAAAACGGCTAGTTAGCATAAATATGTAAAGTTCATATTTTTACGCAACCTGATATCGATTGCATAATGAATGTGTACCAAAAAATCAAATCTACACCTTAATTTAGGATTGTTAAATTGATCCAAATACACTGTCGTTATGGCTATACGACAACTCTATGACAACTCCAATAACATCAAAACGGCTAGTTAGCATAAATATGTAAAGTTCATATCTTTAGGTAACTTGATATCGATTGCTTACTGTGTATGTACCGAAAAATTCAAATCCACACCTTAATTTAAGAATGTGATATTGCTCCAAATTTACTGTCGCTATATCTATACGACATTTCTATGACAATTCCAATAACATCAAAACGGCTAGTTAGCATAAATATGTAAAGTTCATAATTTTACGCATCTTGATATCGATTGCTTAATGTGTATGTATAGAAAAATCGATTATACACCTTAACTTAAGATTGCGAATTTGCTCCAAAGACACTGTCGTTATTGCAATAGGACAACTCTATGACAACTCCAATAATATCAAAACGGCTAGTTAGCATAAATATGTAAAGTTCATATTTTTACGCAACTTGATATCGATTGCTTAATGTGTATGTATCAAAAAATCAATTTTACACCTTAATTTAAGTTTGTAAAATTGTTCCAAATACACAGTCGCTATTGCTATAGAACAACTCTATGACAACTCCAATAACATCAAAACGGCAAATTTGCATAAATATGCAAAGTTCATATTTTTACGCATCTTGATATCGATTGCATAATATGTATGTACCAAAAAATCAATTTTACATCTTAATTTAAGATTGTAAAATTTTCCAAATACACTGTCGCTATTGCTATAGGGCAACTCTATGACAACTCCAATAACATCAAAACGGGTAATTAGCAAAAATATGTGAAGTTCATATTTTTACGCATCTTGATATCAATTGCTTAATGTGTATGTACTAAAAGATCGATTCTACACCTTAATATAAGACTGTGAAATTGCTCCAAATACACTGTCGCTATGGCTATACGACATTTCTATGACAACTTCAATAACATCAAAACGGCCAATTAACAGAAATATGTAAAGTTCATATTTTTGCGCTTCTTGATATCGATTGCT
>NW_024394927.1:0-2620 GCF_016617805.1 Bactrocera tryoni
TACTTAAATATTTAAAGTAATGATTTGAAGCAACCCAATATCGACTGCTAAATGTGTATATACAACAAAATCGACTTTATACCTGAATATAAGGTTGTCAAATTCTTCCAAATGCAGTGCCGGTATGGCTTTATGTCAACTTCAGTAGATGAAAAAGGTTGATTAACTTACATATGTTAAAGTAATGATTTAATGCAACTCAGTATCGACTGCTTAATGTGTATATACAAGAAAATCGACTTTATACCTGAATATAAGATTGTCGAATTCTTCCAAATGCACTGCGGTTATGGCTTTATGTCAACTTCA
Organism: Bactrocera tryoni; assembly: GCF_016617805.1. Lineage (NCBI taxonomy): Eukaryota > Metazoa > Arthropoda > Insecta > Diptera > Tephritidae > Bactrocera > Bactrocera tryoni. The sequence continues at coordinate 310 of NW_024394927.1, forward strand.
GTACGATGAAGAAGGTTAATTAACTTAAATATGTTAAAGTATTGATTTGAAGCATCTCAATATCGACTGCTAAATGTGTATATAGAAAAAAAGCGACTTTATACCTGAATATAAGATTGTCAAATTCTTACAAATGCACTGCCGGTATGGCTTTATGTCAACTTCAGTAGATGAAATAGGTTGATTAACTTACATATGTTAAAGTAATGATTTGAAGCAACTCAATATCGACTGCTAAATGTGTATATAGAAAAAAAGCGACTTTATACCTGAATATAAGATTGTCAAATTCTTCCAAATGCAGTGCCATTATGGCTTTATGTCAAATTCAGTTGATGAATAAGGTTGATATGTTGTACATATGTTAAAGTAATGATTTAAAGCATCTCAATATCGACTGCTTAATGTGTATATACAAGAAAATCGACTTTATATCTGAATATAAGATTGTCGAATACTCTCAAATGCTCTGATTGTAACTTATGTCAGCAGTACGATGAAGAGTTAGTAACTTAAATATGTTAAAGTAATGATTTAAAAGCATCTCCATGTGACTGCTAAATGTGTATATACAACAAAATCGACTTTATACCTGAATATAAGATTGTCAAATTCTTACAAATGCACTGCCGGTATGGCTTTATGTCAACTACAGTAGGTGAAAAAGATTGATTAACTTAAATATGTTAAAGTAATGATTTGAAGCAACTCAATATCGACTGCTAAATGTGTATATACAAGAAAAGCGACTTTATACCTGAATAGAAGATTGTCGAGTTCTTCCAAATGCACTGCCGGTATGGCTTTATGTCATCTTCAGTACGATGAAAAAGGTTGATTAACTTAAATATGTTAAAGTAATGATTTGAAGCAACTCAATATCGACTGCTAAATGTGTATATACAAGAAAAGCGACTTTATACCTGAATATAAGATTGTCGAATTCTTCCAAATGCACTGCCGTTATGGCTTTATGTCAACTTCAGTATGATGAAAAAGGTTGATTAACTTAAATATGTTAAAGTGTTGATTTGAAGCAACTCAATATCGACTGCTAAATGTGTATATACAAGAAAAGCGACTTTATACCTGAATATAAGATTGTCAAGTTCTTCCAAATGCACTGCCGTTATGGCTTTATGTCAACTTCAGTACGATGAAAAAGGTTGATTAACTTAAATATGTTAAAGTAATGATTTGAAACAACTTAATATCGACTGCTAAATGTGTATATACAAGAAAAGCGACTTTATACCTCAATATAAGATAGTCGAATGCTTCCAAATGCACTGCCGTTATGGCTTTATGTCCACTTCAGTAAGATGAAGAAGGTTAATTAACTTAAATATGTTAAACTAATGATTTAATGCAACTAAATATCGACTGCTAAATGCGTACATACAAGAAAATCGACTTTATACTTGAATATAAGTTTGTCGAATTCTTCCAAATTCACTGCCGTTATGGCTTTATGTCAACTTCAGTAAGATAAGAAGGTTAATTAACTTAAATATGTTAAATTAATGATTTAATGCAACTCAGGATCGACTGCTAAATATGTATATACAAGAAAATCGACTTTATGCCTGAATAAAAGATTGTCGAATGCTTCCAAATGCACTGCCTTTATGGCTTTATGTCCACTTCAGTAAGATGAAGAAGGTTAATTAAATTAAATATGGTAAACTAATGTTTTAAAGCAACTCAATATCGACTGCTAAATGTGTATATACAAGAAAAATGACTTTATACCTGAATATAAGATTGTCGAGTTCTTCCATATGCACTGCCGTTATGGCTTTATGTCAACTTCAGTAAGATGAAGAAGGCTTATTAACCTAAATATGTTAAATTAATGATTTGAAGCAACCCAATATCGACTGCTAAATGTGTATATACAAGAAAATCGAATTTATACCTTAATATAAGATTGTCATATTCTTCCAAATGCAGTGCCGCTATGGCTTTATGTCAACTTCAGTAAGATGAAGAAAGTTAATTAACTTAAATATGTTAAATTAGTGATTTATTGCAACTCAGTATCGACTGCTATTTGTGTATAAACAAGAAAATTGACTTTTTACCTGAATATAAGATCGTTAAATTCTTCCAAATGCAGTGCCGCTATTTCTTTATGTCAACTTCAGTAAGATGAAGAAAGTTAATTAACTTAAATATGTTAAATTAATGATATAATGCAACTCAGTACCGACTGCTTAATGTGTATATACAAGAAAATCGACTTTATACCTGAATGAAAGATTGTCGAATTCTTCCAAACGCAGTGCCGTTATGGCTTTATGTCAACTTC
>NW_024394928.1:0-6468 GCF_016617805.1 Bactrocera tryoni
ACTCTATGACAACTCCAATAACATCAAAACGGCTAATTATCAAAAATATGTAAAGTTCATATTTTTACGCATCTTTATATCGATTGCTTAATGTGTATGTATCAAAAAATCGATTCTACACCTTAATATAAGATTGTGAAATTGCTCCAAATGCACTGTCGTTATGGCTATACGACAACTCTATAACAACTCCAATAACATCAAAACGGCGAGTTAGCATAAATATGTAAAGTTCATATTTTTACGCAGCTTGATATCGATTGCTTAATGTGTATGTATAAAAAAATCGATTCTACACCTTAATATAAGATTGCTAAATTGCTCCAAATACACTGTCGCTATGGCTATACGGCAACTCTATGACAACTCCAATAACATCAAAACGGCGAGTTAGCATAAATATGTAAAGTTCATATTTTTACGCAACTTGATATCGATTGCTTAATGTGTATGTATCAAAAAATCGATTCTACACCCTAATATAAGATTGTGAAATTTCTCCAAAGACACTCTCGCTATGGCTATACGACAACTCTATGACAACTCCAATAACATCAAAACGGCTAATTAACAAAAATATGTAAAGTTCATATTTTTACGCATCTTGATATCGATTGCTTAATGTGTATGTACTAAAAAATCGATTCTACAGCTTAATATAAGATTGTGAAATTGCTTCAAATACACTGTCGCTATGGCTATACGACAACTCTATGACAACTCCAATAACATCAAAACGGCGAGTTAGCATAAATATGTAAAGTTCATATTTTTACGCATCTTGATATCGATTGCTTAATGTGTATGTATAAAAAAATCGATTCTACACCTTAATATAAGATTATGAAATTGCTCCAAATACACTCTCGCTATTGCTATGCGACAACTCCAATAACATCAAAACGGCTAGTTAGCATAAATATGTAAAGTTCATATTTTTACGCAACTTGATATCGATTGCTTAATGTGAATGTACTAAAAAATCAATTTTACACCTTAAATTAAGATTGTAAAATTGTTCCAAATACGACTCTATGACAACTCCAATAACATCAAAACGGCTAATTAGCAAAAATATGTAAAGCTCATTTATCTACGCAACTTGATATCGATTGCTTAATGTGAATGTACTAAAAAATCGGTTCTACACCTTAATTTAAGATTGTAAAATTGTTCCAAATACAACTCTATGACAACTCCAATAACACCAAAACGGCTAATTAGCAAAAATATGTAAAGCTCATTTATCTACGCAACTTGATATCGATTGCTTAATGTGTATGTACTAAACAATCGGTTCTGCACCTTAATATAAGATTGTGAAATTGCTCCAAATACACTGTCGTTATGGCTATATGACAACTCTATGAAAGCTCCAATAACACCAAAACGGCTAAATAGCATAAATATGTAAAGTTCATACTTTTACACAACCTGTTATCGATTGCATAATGTGCATGCATCAAAAATCAATTCTACACCTTAATATAAGATTGTTAAATTGCTCCAAATACACTCTCGCTATGGCTATACGACAACTCCAATAACATCAAAACGGCTAGTTAGCATAAATATGTAAAGTTCATATTTTTACGCAACTTGATATCGATTGCTTAATGTGAATGTACTAAAAAATCAATTTTACACCTTAATTCAAGATTGTAAAATTGTTCCAAATACAACTCTATGACAACTCCAATAACATTAAAACGGCTAATTAATAGAAAAATGTAAAGTTCGTATTTTTACGGATCTTAATATCGTCTGCTTAATGTGTATGTACTAAAAAATTGATTCTACACCTTTATATAAGATTGTGAAATTCATCCAAATATACTGTCATTATGGCTATACGACAACTCTATGACAATTTCAATGACATCAAAACGGCTAGTTAGCATAAATATGTAAAATTCATATTTTTACGCAACTTGATTTCGAATTCTTAATATGTTTGTACTAAAAAATCGATTCCACTCTTTAATATAAGATTGTAAAATTGCCTAAAATACACTGTCGTTATGGCTATACGACAGCTCTATGACAACTCCAATAACATCAAAACGGGTAATTAGCATAAAATGTAAAGTTCATATTTTTACGCAACTTTATATCGATTGCTTAATGTGTATGTACTAAAAAATCGGTTCTACACCTTAGTATAAGATTGTGAAATTGCTCCAAATACACTATCGTTATGGCTATACGACAACTCTATGAAAGCTCCAATAACATCAAAACGGCGAGTTAGCATAAATATGTAAAGTTCATATTTTTACGCAACCTGATATCGATTGCATAATGTGTGTTCCAAAAAATCAATTCTACACCTTAATTAAGGATTGTTAAATTGTTCCAAATACATTGTCGCTATTGCTATACGACAACTCTATGACAACTCCAATAACATCAAAACGGCGAGTTAGCATAAATATGTAAAGTTCATGTTTTTACGCAACTTTATATCGACTGCTTAATGTGTGTGTATCAAAAAATCGATTCTACACCTTAATATAAGATTGTGAAATTTCTCCAAAGACACTCTCGCTATGGCTATACGACAACTCTATGACAACTCCAATAACATCAAAACGGCTAATTAACAAAAACATGTAAAGTTCGTATTTTTACGCATCTTAATATCGTTTGCTTAATGTGTATGTACTAAAAAATTGATTCTACACCCTTACATAAGATTGTGAAATTGCTCCAAATTCACTGTCGCTATGGCTAAACGACAACTCTATGACAACTCCAATAACATCAAAACGGCTAGTTAGCATAAATATGTAAAATTCATAATTTTACGCAACTTGATATCGAATGCTTAATATGCTTGTACTAAAAAATCGATTCCACTCTTTAATAAAAGATTGTAAAATTTCCTAAAATACACTGTCGTTATGGCTATACGACAGCTCTATGACAACTCCAATAACATCAAAACGGGTAATTAGCATAAAATGTAAAGTTCATACTTTTACGCAACTTTATATCGATTTCTTAATGTGTATGTACTAAAAAATCGGTTCTACACCTTAATATAAGATTGTGAAATTGCTCCAAATACATTATCGTTATGGCTATACGACAACTCTATGACAACTCCAATAACATCAAAACGGCTTGTTAGCATTAATTTGTAAAGCTCATATTTTTACGCAACTTGGTATAGATTGCTTAATGTGTATGTACTAAAAAATCGGTTCTACACCTAAATATAAGATTGTGAAATTGCTCCAAATACACTGTCGCTATTGCTATAGGACAACTCTATGACAACTCCACTAACATCAAATCGGCTAGTTAGCATAAATATGTAAAGTTCATATTTTTACGCAACTTGATATCGATTGCTTAATGTGTATGTATCAAAAACTCGATTCAACACCTTAATATAAGCTTGCTAAGTTGTTCCATATACACTGTCGCTATTGCTGTAGGACAACTCTATGACAAACCCAATAACATCAAAACGGCTAGTTAGCAAAAATATGTAAAGCTCATTTATCTACGCAACTTGATATCGATTGCTTAATGTGTATGTACTAAACAATCGGTTCTGCACCTTAATATAAGATTGTGAAATTGCTCCAAATACACTGTCGTTATGGCTATACGACAACTCTATGGAAGCTCCAATAACACCAAAACGGCTAAATAACATAAATATGTAAAGTTCATATTTTTACGCAACCTGAAATCGATTGCATAATGTGTATGTACCAAAAAATCGATTCTACACCTTAATTTAGGATTGTTAAATTGTTTCAAATACACTGTCGCTATTGCTATAGGAAAACTCTATGACAACTCCAATAACATCAAAACGGCGAGTTAGCATAAATATGTAAAGCTCATAATTTTACGCAACTTGATATCGATTGCTTAATGTGTATGTATCGAAAAATCGATTCTACTCCTTAACTTAAGATTGTGAAATTGCTCCAAAGACACTGTCGCTATTGCTATAGGACAACTCTATGACAACTCCAATAACATCAAAACGGGTAATTAGCAAAAGTATGTAAAGTTCATATTTTTACGCAACTTGATATAGATTGCTTAGTGTATATGTATCAAAAAATCGATTCTACACCTTAGTATAAGATTGTGAAATTGCTCCAAATACACTGTCGCTATGGCTATACGACAACTCTATGACAACTCCAATAACATCAAAACGGCTAGTTAGCATAAATATTTAAAGTTCATATTTTTACGCAACTTGATATCGATTGCTTAATGTGTATGTATCAAAAAATCGATTCTACACCTCAACTTAAGATTGTGAAATTGCTCCAAAGACACTGTCGTTATGGCTATACGACATCTCTATGAAAGCTCCAATAACATCAAAACGGCTAATTAACAGAAATATGTAAAGTTAATATTTTTACGCATCTTTATATCGATTGCTTAATGTGTGTGTACCAAAAAATCGATTCTACACCTTAATATAAGATTGTGAAGTTGATCCAAATACAAGGTCGTTATGGCTATACGACAACTCTATGACAACTCCAATAACATCAAAACGGTTAGTTAGCATAAATGTGTAAAATACATATTTTTACGCAACTTGATATGATATGAATATGTAAAGCTCATATTTTTACGCAACTTAATATCGATTGCTTAATGTGTATGTATCAAAAAATCAATTCTATACCTTAATATAAGATTGTGAATTTGCTCCAAATACACGGTTGCTTTTGCTATAGGACAACTCTATGACAACTCCAATAACATCAAATCGCCTAGTTAGCATAAATATGTAAAGTTCATATTTTTACGCATCTTGATATCGTTTGCTTAATGTGTTTGTACTAAAAAATCGATTCTACACCTTAATATAAAATTGCGAAATTGCTCCAAATACGCGGTCGCTATGGCTATACGACAACTCTATGACAACTCTATGACAACTCCAATAACATCAAAACGGCTAATTTGCAAAAATATATAAAGTTCATATTTTTACGAGACTTGGTATCGATTGCATAATGTGTATGTACTAAAAAATCGGTTCTACACCTCAATATAAGATTGCAAATATGTTCCAAATACATTGTCGCTATTGCTATAGGACAACTCTATGACAACTCCAATAACATCAAAACGGCTAATTACAAAAATATTTAAAGTTCATATATTTACGCTACCTGATATCGATTGCTGAACGTATATGTACTAAATAATACACGTTAATATAAGATTGTGAAATTGCTCCAAATACACGGTCGCTTTTGCTATAGGACAACTCTATGACAACTCCAATAACATCAAATCGGCTAGTTAGCATAAATATGTAAGGTTCATATTTTTACGCAACTTGATATCGATTGCTTGATGTGTATGTACTAAAAAATCGGTTCTACACCTTAATAAAAGTTTGTGAAATTGCTCCAAATACACTGTCGCTATTGCTATGGGACAACTCTATGACAACTCCGATAACATCAAAACGGGTAATTAGCAAAAGTATGTAAAGCTCATATTTTTACGCAACTTGGTATCGATTGCTTAGTGTATATGTATCAAAAAATCGATTCTACATCTTAATATAAGAATGTGAAATTGCTCCAAATACACTGTCGCTATGGCTATACGACAACTCTATGACAACTCCAATAACATCAAAACGGCTAGTTAGCATAAATATTTAAAGTTCATATTTTTACGCAACTTGATATCGATTGCTTAATGTGTATGTATCAAAAAATCGATTCTACACCTCAACTTAAGATTGTGAAATCGCTCCAAAGACACTGTCATTATGGCTATACGACAACTCTATGAAAGCTCCAATAACATCAAAACGGCTAATTAACAGAAATATGTAAAGTTCATATTTTTACGCAACTTGATATCGATTGCTTAATGTGTTTGTACTAAAAAATCGATTCTACACCTTAATATAAAATTGCGAAATTGCTCCAAATACGCAGTCGCTATGTCTATACGACAACTCTATGACAACTCTATGACAACTCTATGACAACTCCAATAACATCAAAACGGCTAGTTAGCATAAATATGCAAAGTTCATATTCTTACGCAACTTGATATCGATTGCTTAATGTGTATGTACTAAAAAATCGATTCTACACCTTAATAAAAGCTTGTGAAGTTGTTCCAAATACACTGTCGCTATTGCTATAGGACAACTCTATAACAACTCCGATAACATCAAAACGGCTAGTTGGCATAAATATGTAAAGTTCATATTTTTACGCAACTTGATATCGACTGCTTAATATGTATGTACCAAGAAATCGGTTCTACATCTTAATATAAGAAATTGAAGTTGTTCCAAATACATTGTCGTAATGGCTATACGACAACTCTATGACAACACCAATAACATCAAAACGGCTAGTTAGCATAAATATGTAAAGTTCATATTTTTACGCAACTTGACATCGATTGCTTAGTGTGTATGTATCAAAACATCGATTCTACACC
>NW_024394929.1:0-6944 GCF_016617805.1 Bactrocera tryoni
ACTCCAGATACATCAAAGCGGCTAATTAGCATAAATAAGTAAAGTTCATATTTTTACAAAACTGGATATCGATTGCTTAGTGTGTATGTACTATAAAATAGATTATACACTTTAATATAAGATTAAGAAATTGCTTCAAATACACTGTCGCTATACGACAACTCTATGACAACTCCAATAACTTCAAAAAGGCTAATTAGCATAAATATGTAAAGTTCATATCTTTACGCGACTTGATATCGATTGCTTGATGTGTATGTACAAAACTCAATTCTACGCCTTTATATAAGATTGTGAAATTGCTCCAAATTCTCTGTCGTTATGGCTATTCGACAACTCTATGACAACTCCAATAGCATCAAAGCGGCTAGTTAGCATAAATATGTAAAGTTCATATTTTTACGCAACTTGATATCGATTGCTTGATGTGTATATACTAAAAAAATCGATTCTACACATTAATATAAGAATTGTGAAATTGCTCCAAATATACTGTCGTTATGGCTATAAGACAACTCTATGAAAAATCCAAAAACATTAAAACGGCTTATTAAAAGAAATATTTAAAGTTCATATTTTTACGCAACTGGATATCGATTGCTTAATGTTTTTGTACTAAAAAATCGATTCTACACCTTAATATAAGATTGTTAGATTGTTCCAGATACACTGTCGATATAGCTATACGTCAACTCTATGACAACTTCAATAACTTCAATAAGGCTAATTAGCATAAATATGTAAAGTTCATATTTTTTCGCAACTTGATATCGACTGCTTAAATGTATGTACCAAGAAAACGATTCTACACATTAATATAAGATTGTGAAATTGCTCCAAATACACTGTCGTTATGGCTATACGACAACTCTATGACAACCCCAATAACATCAAAACGGCTAATTAGCATACATATGTAAAGTTCATATTTTTACCGCACTTGATATCGATTGCTTAATGTGTATGTACCAAGAAATCGATTCTACACCTTAATATAAGATTATGAAACTGCTCCAAATTCTTTGTCGTTATGGCTATACGACAACTCTATGACAACTCCAATAGCATCAAAACGGCTAGTTAGCATAAATATGTAAAGTTCATATTTTTTCGCAACTTGATATTGACTGCTTAAAATGTTTGTACCACGAAATCGAATCTACACCTTAATATAAGACTGTGAAATTGCTCCAAATACACTGTCGTTATGGCTATAAGACAACTCTATGAAAACTCCAAAAACATCAAAGCGGCTAATTAACAGAAATATGTAAAGTTCATATATTTACGCAACTTGATATTGATTGCTTAATGTGTATGTCCCAAGAAATCGATTCTACACTTTAATATAAGATTTTGAAATTGCTCCAAATACACTTTCGTTATGGCTTTAAGATAACCCTATGACAACTCCAATAACATCAACACGGCTAGTTAGCATAAATATGTAAAGTTCATATTGTTACAAAACTTGATATCGATTGCTTAATGTGTATGTACTAAAAAATAGATTATACACTTTAATATAAGATTGTTAGATTGTTCCAAATACACTGTCGTTATGGCTATGCGACAACTCTCTGACAAATCCAATAACATCAGCACGGCTAGTTAGCATAAATATTTAAAGTTCATATCTTTACGCGACTTGATATCGATTGCTTGATGTGTATGTTCCAAAAACTCAATTCTATCCCTTAATATAAGATTGTGAAATTGCTCCAAATTCTCTGTCGTTATGGCTATTCGACAACTCTATGACAACTCCAATAGCATCAAAAGGGCATATTAGCATAAATATGTAAAGTTCATATTTTTACGCAACTTGATATCGATTGCTTGATGTGTATGTACCAAGAAATCGATTCTACACATTAATATAAGAATTGTGAAATTGCTCCAAATACACTGTCGTTATGGCTATAAGACAACTCTATGACAACTCCAAAAACATCAAAACGGCTAGTTAGCATAAATATGTAAAGTTCATATTTTTTCGCAACTTGATATCGACTGCTTGATATGTATGTACCAAGAAAACGAATCTACACCTTAATATATTATTGTGAAATTGCTCCAAACACACTGTCGTTATGGCTAAAAGACAACTCTACGACAACTCCAGATACATAAAAGCGGCTAATTAGCATAAATATGTAAAGTTCATATTTTTACAAAACTTGATATCGATTGCTTAGTGTGTATGTACCAAAAAATAGATTATACACTATAATAAAAGATTGTGAAATTGCTACACTGTCGCTATACGACAACTCTATGACAACTCCAATAACTTCAAAAGGGCTAATTAACATAAATATGTAAAGTTCATATTTTTACGCAACTTGATATCGATTGCTTAATGTGTATGTATCGAAAAATCGATTCTACCCCTTAACTTAAGATTGTGAAATTACTCCAAAGACACTGTCGTTATGGCTATACGACAACTCTATGAAAGCTCCAATAACATCAAAACGGCTAATTAACAGAAATATGTAAAGTTCATATTTTTACGCAAATTGATATCGATTGCTTAATGTGTATGTACCAAAAAATCAATTCTACACCTTAATTTAGGAATGTTAAATTGTTCCAAATACACTGTCGCTATTGCTATAGGACAACTCTATGACAACTCCAATAACATCAAAACGGTTAAATAACAGAAATATGTAAAGTTCATATTTTTACGCAACTTGGTATCGATTGGTTAATGTGTTTGTACCAAAAAATCGATTCTACACCTTAATATAACATTGTGAAATTGATCCAAATACACTGTCGCTATGGCTATACGACAACTCCATGACAACTCCAATAACATCAAAACGGCTAATTAACAGAAATATGTATAGTTCATATTTTTACGCATCTTGATATCGATTGCTTAATGTGTATGTACTAAAAAATCGGTTCTACACTTTAATATAAGATTGTGAAATTGCTCCAAATACACTGTCGTTATGGCTATAAGACAACTCTATGACTACTCCAATAACCTCAAAAAGGCTAATTAGCATAAATATGTAAAGTTCATTTTTTTACAAAACTTGATATCGATTGCTTAGTGTGTACGTACTAAAAAATAGATTATACACTTTAATATAAGATTGTGAAATTGTTTAAAATACACTGTCGCTATACGACAACTCTATGACAACTCCAATAGCATCAAAAAGGCTAATTAGCATAAATATGTAAAGTTCATATTTTTACAAAACTTGATATCGATTGCTTAGTGGTACGTACTAAAAAATCGATTCTACACCTTAATATAAGATTGTTAGATTGTTCCAGATACACTGTCGTTATAGCTATACGTCAACTCTATGACAACTTCAATAACTTCAATAAGGCTAATTAGCATAAATATGTATAGTTCATATTTTTACGCAATTTGATATCGACTGCTTAATATGTATGTCCCAAGAAATCGATTCTACACCTTAATATAAGATTGTGAAATTGCTCCAAATACACTGTCGTTATGGCTATAAGACAACTCTATGACTACTCCAATAACCTCAAAAAGGCTAATTAGCATAAATATGTAAAGTTCATTTTTTTACAAAACTTGATATCGATTGCTTAGTGTGTACGTACTAAAAAATAGATTATACACTTTAATATAAGATTGTGAAATTGTTTAAAATACACTGTCGCTATACGACAACTCTATGACAACTCCAATAGCATCAAAAAGGCTAATTAGCATAAATATGTAAAGTTCATATTTTTACAAAACTTGATATCGATTGCTTAGTGGTACGTACTAAAAAATCGATTCTACACCTTAATATAAGATTGTTAGATTGTTCCAGATACACTGTCGTTATAGCTATATGTCAACTCTATGACAACTTCAATAACTTCAATAAGGCTAATTAGCATAAATATGTATAGTTCATATTTTTACGCAATTTGATATCGACTGCTTAATATGTATGTCCCAAGAAATCGATTCTACACCTTAATATAAGATTGTGAAATTGCTCCAAATACACTGTCGTTATGGCTATAAGACAACTCTATGACTACTCCAATAACTTCAAAAAGGCTAATTAGCATAAATGTGTAAAGTTCATATCTTTACGCGACTTGATATCGATTGCTTGATGTGTATGTACAAAACTCAATTCTACCCCTTAATATAAAATTGTGAAATTGCTCCAAATTCTCTGTCGTTATGGCTATTCGACAACTCTATGACAACTCCAATAGCATCAAAAAGGCTATTTAGCATAAATATGTAAAGTTCATATTTTTACAAAACTTGATATCGATTGCTTGATGTGTATGTACGAAAAAATCGATTCTACACATTAATATAAGATTGTGAAATTGCTCCAAATACACTGTCGTTATAGCTATAAGACAACTCTATGACAACTCCAAAAACATCAAAGCGTCTAATTAGCACAAATATGTAAAGTTCATATTTTTACAAAACTTGATATCGATTGCTTAAAATGTGTGTACCACGAAATCGAATCTACACCTTAATATAAGATAGTGAAAATGCTCCAAATACACTGTCGTTATGGCTATAAGACAACTCTATGACAACTCCAAAAACATCAAAACGGCTAGTTAGCATAAATATGTAAAGTTCATATTTTTTCGCAACTTGATATCGACTGCTTAAATGTATGTACCACGAAATCGAATCTACACCTTAATATAAGATTGTGAAATTGCTCCAAATACACTGTCGTTATGGCTATAAGACAACTCTATGACAACTCCAAAAACATCAAAGCGGCTAATTAGCATAAATATGTAAAGTTCATATTTTTTCGCAACTTGATATCGACTGCTTAATATGTATGTACCAAGAAAACGAATCTACACCTTAATATAAGATTGTGAAATTGCTCCAAATACACTGTCGTTATAGCTATAAGACAACTCTATGACAACTCCAAAAACATCAAAACGGCTAGTTAGCATAAATATGTAAAGTTCATATTTTTTCGCAACTTGATATCGACTTCTTAATATGTATGTACCAAGAAAACGAATCTACACCTTAATATATGATTGTGAAATTGCTCCAAACACACTGTCGATATGGCTATAAGACAACTCTACGACAACTCCAGATACATCAAAGCGGCTAATTAGCATAAATATGCAAAGTTCATATTTTTACAAAACTTTATATCGATTGCTTAGTGTGTATGTACTAAAAAATAGATTATACACTTTAATATAAGATTAAGAAATTGCTTCAAATACACTGTCGCTATACGACAACTCTATGACAACTCCAATAACTTCAAAAAGGCTAATTAGCATATATATGTAATGTTCATATCTTTACGCGACTTGATATCGATTGCTTGATGTGTATGTACAAAACTCAATTCTACGCCTTTATATAAGATTGTGAAATTGCTCCAAATTCTCTGTCGTTATGGCTATTCGACAACTCTATGACAACTCCAATAGCATCAAAACGGCTAGTTAGCATAAATATGTAAAGTTCATATTTTTACGCAACTTGCTATCGATTGCTTGATGTGTATATACTAAAAAAATCGATTCTACACATTAATATAAGAATTGTGAAATTGCTCCAAATACACTGTCGTTATGGCTATAAGACAACTCTATGAAAAATCGAAAAAGATTAAAACGGCTTATTAAAAGAAATATTTAAAGTTCATATTTTTACGCAACTGGATATCGATTGCTTAATGTTTTTGTACTAAAAAATCGATTCTACACCTTAATATAAGATTGTTAGATTGTTCCAGATACACTGTCGTTATAGCTATACGTCAACTCTATGACAACTTCAATAACTTCAATAAGGCTAATTAGCATAAATATGTATAGTTCATATTTTTACGCAACTTGATATCGACTGCTTAATATGTATGTCCCAAGAAATCGATTCTACACCTTAATATAAGATTGTGAAATTGCTCCAAATACACTGTCGTTATGGCTATAAGACAACTCTATGACTACTCCAATAACTTCAAAAAGGCTAATCAGCATAAATATGTAAAGTTCATATTTTTACAAAACTTGATATCGATTGCTTAGTGTGTACGTACTAAAAAATAGATTATACACTTTAATATAAGATTGTGAAATTGTTTCAAATACACTGTCGCTATACGACAACTCTATGACTACTCCAATAACTTCAAAAAGGCTAATTAGCATAAATATGTAAAGTTCATATCTTTACGCGACTTGATATCGATTGCTTAATGTGTATGTACCAAGAAATCGATTCTACACCTTAATATAAGATTATGAAACTGCTCCAAATTCTCTGTCGTTATGGCTATACGACAACTCTATGACAACTCCAATAGCATCAAAACGGCTAGTTAGCATAAATATGTAAAGTTCATATTTTTTCGCAACTTGATATCGACTGCTTAAAATGTGTGTACCACGAAATCGAATCTACACCTTAATATAAGATAGTGAAAATGCTCCAAATACACTGTCGTTATGGCTATAAGACAACTCTATGACAACTCCAAAAACATCAAAGCGGCTAATTAACAGAAATATGTAAAGTTCATATATTTACGCAACTTGATATTGATTGCTTAATGTGTATGTACTAAAACATCGATTATACACTTTAATATAAGATTGCGAAATTGCTCCAAATACACTGTCGTTATGGCTTTAAGACAACCCTATGACAACTCCAATAACATCAACACGGCTAGTTAGCATAAATATGTAAAGTTCATATTGTAACAAAACTTGATATCGATTGCCTAATGTGTATGTACTAAAAAATAGATTATACACTTTAATATAAGATTGTTAGATTGTTCCAAATACACTGTTGTTATGGCTATGCGACAACTCTCTGACAAATCCAATAACATCAGCACGGCTAGTTAGCATAAATATGTAAAGTTCATATCTTTACGCGACTTGATATCGATTGCTTGATGTGTATG
>NW_024394930.1:0-12125 GCF_016617805.1 Bactrocera tryoni
TAATTAGCATAAATATGTAAAGTTCATATTTTTACGCAACTTGATATCGATTGTTTAATATGTATGCACCAAAAAGCGAGTCTACACCTTAATATAAGATTGTGAAATTGCTCCAAATACACTGTCGTTATGGCTATACGACAACTCTATGACAACTCCAATAACATCAAAACGGCGAGTTAGCATAAATATGTAAAGTTCATATTTTTACGCTACCTGATATCGATTGCATATTATGTATGTACCAAAAATTCAATTCTACACTTTAATATAAGATTGTGAAATTTTTCCAAATGCACTGTCGTTATGGCTATACGACAACTCTATGACAACTCTAACAATATCAAAACGGCTAATTAAAAGAAATATGTAAAGCTCATATTTTTACGCAACTTGATATCGATTGCTTAAGGTGTATGTATCAAAAAATCGATTCTACACCTCAACTTAAGATTATGAAATTGCTCCAAAGACACTGTCGCTATGGCTATACGACAACTCTATGAAAGCTCCAAGAACATCAGCACGGCTAATTAACAGAAATGTGTAAAGTTTATATTTTTACGCATCTTGGTATCGATTGCTTAATGTGAGTGTCCTAAAAAATCGATTCTACACCTTAATATAAGATTGTGAAATGTCTCAAAATACACTGTCGCTATGGCTATACGACAACTCCATGACAACTCCAATAACATCAAAACGGCGAGTTAGCATAAATATGTAAAGTTCATATTTCTACGCAACCTAATATCGATTGCATAATGTGCATGTGCCAAAAAAAAAGATTCTGGAGCGTATCTTAAGATTGTGAAATTGTTTCAAATATACTGTCGCTATTGCTATAGGGCAACTCTATGACAACTCCAATAACATCAAAACGGCGAGTTAGCATAAATATGTAAAGTTCATATTTTTACGCAACTTGATATCGACCGCTTAATGTGTATGTATCAAAAATTCGATTCTACACCTTAATATAAGCTTGTGAAGTTGTTCCAAATACACTGTCGCTATTGCTGTAGGACAACTCTATGAAAGCTCCAAGAACACCAAAACGGCTAATTAACAGAAATATGTAAAGTTCATATATTTACGCATCTTGATATCGATTGCTTAATGCGTATGTATCAAAAACCGATTCTACGCCTTAATATAAGATTGTAAAAACGCTCCAAATACACTGTCGCTATGGCTATACGACAACTCTATGACAACTCCAATAACATCAAAACGGCGAGTTAGAATAAATATGTAAAGTTCATATTTTTACGCAACTTGATATCGATTGCTTAATGTGTATGTACTAAAAAATCAATTCTACACCTTAAAATAAGATTGTAAAATTGTTCCAAATACACTGTCGCTATTGCTATAGGGCAACTCTATGACAACTCCAATAACTTCAAAACGGCTAGTTAGCATAAATATGTAAAGTTCATATTTTTACGCATCTTGATATCGATTGCATAATATGTATGTACCAAAAAATCAATTTTACATTTTAATTTAAGATTGTAAAATTGTTCTAAATACACTGCCGCTATTGCTATAGGGCAACTCTATGACAACTTCCATAACTTCAAAAAGGGTAATTAGCATAAATATGTAAAGTTCATATTTTTACGCAACTTGATATCGATTGCTTAATGTGTATGTATCAAAAAATCGATTCTACACCTTAATATAAGATTGTGAAATTGCTCCAAATACACTGTCGCTATTGCTATACGACAACTCTATGACAACTCCAATAACATCAAAACGGCGAGTTAGCATAAATATGTAAAGTTCATATTTTTACGCAACTTGATATCGATTGTTTAATGTGTATGTACTAAATAATCAATTCTACACCTTAATTTAGGATTGTTAAATTGTTCCATATACACTGCCGCTATTGCTGTAGGACAACTCTATGACAACTCCAATAACATCAAAACGGCTAGTTAGCATAAATATGTAAAGTTCATATTTTTACGCAACTTGATATCGATTGCTTAATGTGTATGTATCAAAAACCGATTCTACACCTCAACGTAAGACTGTGAAATTGCTCCAAATACACTGTCGTTATGGCTATACGACAACTCTATGAAAGCTCCAATAACATCAAAACGGCTAAATAGCATAAATATGTAAAGTTCATATTTTTACGCAACCTGATATCGATTGCATAATGTGTGTGTACCAAAAAATTAATTCTACACCTTAATTTAAGATTGTTAAATTGTTCGAAATACACTGTCGCTATTGCTTTAGGACAACTCTATGACAACTCCAATAACATCAAAACGGCGAGTTAGCATAAATATGTAAAGTTCATATTTTTACGCAACTTGATATCGATTCCTTAATTTGCATGTATCAAAAAATCGATTCTACACCTTAACTTAAAATTTTGAAATTGCTCCTAATACACAGTCGCTATGGCTATATGACAACTCTATGACAACTCCAATAACATCAAAACGGCGAGTTAGCATAAATATGTAAAGTTCATATTTTTACGCAATTTGATATCGATTGCTTAATGTGTATGTATAAAAAAATCGGTTCTACACCTTAACTTAAGATTGTGAAATTGCTCCAAAGTCACTGTCGTTATGGCTATGCGACAACTCTATGAAATCTCCAATAACATCAAAACGGCTAAATAGCATAAATATGTAAAGGTCATATTTTTACGCAACCTGATATCGATTGCATAATGTATATGTACCAAAAAATGAATTCTACACCTTAATTTAGGATTGCTAAATTGTTCCAAATACACTGTCGCTATTGCTATAGGACAGTTCTATGACAACTACAATAACATCAAAACGCGTAATTAGCAAAAATATGTAAAGTTCATATTTTTACGCATCTTGATATCGATTGCTTAATGTGTATGTACCAAAAAATCAATTCTACACCTTAATTTAGGAAAGTTAAAATGTTCCAAATACACTGTCGCTATTGCTATAGGACAGTTCTATGAAAACTCCAATAACATCAAAACGGCTAATTAGCAAAAATATGTAAAGTTCATATTTTTACGCATCTTGATATCTATTGCTTAATGTGTATGTACTAAAAAATCGATTCTACACGTTAATATAAGATTGTGAAATTGCTCCAAATACACTGTCGCTATGGCTATACGACAACTCTATGACAACTGCAATAACAGCAAAACAGCTAATTAACAAAAATATGTAAAGTTCATATTTTTACGCATCTTTATATCGATTGCTGAATGTTTATGTACTAAAAAATCGATTATACACGTTAATATAAGATTGTGAAGTTGATCCAAATACAAGGTCGTTATGGCTATACGACAACTCTATGACAACTCCAATAACATAAAAACGGCTAAATAGCATAAATATGTAAAGGTCATATTTTTACGCAACTTTAGATCGATTGCTTAATGTGTATGTACAAAAATTCGATTCTACACCTTAATATAAGCTTGTGAAGTTGTTCCATATACACTGTCGCTATTGCTGTAGGACAACTCTATGATAACTCCAATAAAATCAAAACGGCTAATTAGCATAAATATGTAAAGTTCATATTTTTACGCAACTTGATATCGATTGCTTAATGTGTATGTACAAAAATTCGATTCTACACCTTAATATAAGCTTGTGAAGTTGCTCCATATACACTGTCGCTATTGCTGTAGGACATTTCTATGACAACTCCAATAACGTCAAAGCGTTAGCACAAATATGTAAAGTTCATATTTTTACTTAACTTGATATCGATTGCTTAATGTGTATGTATCAAAAATCGATTCTTTACCTCAACTTAAGATTGTGCATAATGTATATGTACCAAAAAAACAATTCTATACCTTAATTTAGGAATGTTAAATTGTTCCAAATACACTGTCGCTAAAGCTATAGGACAACTCTATGACAACTTTAATAACATCAAAACGGGTAATTAGCAAAAATATGTAAAGTTTTTCTTTTTACGCATCTTGATATCGATTGCTTAATGTGCATGTACCAAAAAATTTATTCTACACCTTAATATAAGATTGTGAAATTGATCCAAATACACTGTCGCTATGGCTATACGACAACTCTATGACAACTCCAATAACATCAAAACGGCTAATTAACAGAAATAAGTAAAGTTCATATTTATACGCATCTTGATATCGATTGCTTAATGCGTATGTATCAAAAACCGATTCTACATCTTAATATAAGATTGTGAAATTGCTCCAAATACACTGTCGCTATGGCTATACGACAACTCTATGACAACTCCAATAACATCAAAACGGCTAATTAACAGAAATATGTAAAGTTCATATTTATACGCATCTTGATATCGATTGCTTAATGCGTATGTATCAAAAACCGATTCTACATCTTAATATAAGATTGTGAAATTGCTCCAAATACACTGTCGCTATGGCTATACGACAACTCTATGACAACTCCACTAACATCAAAACGGCTAATTAACAGAAATATGTAAAGTTCATATATTTACGTATCTTGATATCAATTGCTTAATGTGTATGTACTAAAAAATCGATTCTACACCTTAATATAAGATTGTGAAATTGCTCCAAATACACTGTCGCTATGGCTATACGACAACTCTATCACAACTCCACTAACATCAAAACGGCTAATTAACAGAAATATGTAAAGTTCATATATTTACGCATCTTGATATCGATTGCTTAATGTGTATGTACAAAAATTCGATTCTACACCTTAATATAAGCTTGTGAAGTTGTTCCATATACACTGTCGCTATTGATGTAGGACAACTCTATGACAACTCCAATAACATCAAAACGGCTAATTAGCATAAATATGTAAAGTTCATATTTTTACGCAACTTGATATCGATTGCTTAATGTGTATGTATCAAAAATCGATTCTTTACCTCAACTTAAGATTGTGCATAATGTATATGTACCAAAAAACAATTCTATACCTTAATTTAGGAATGTTAAATTGTTCCAAATACACTGTCGCTAATGCTATAGGACAACTCATGACAACTTTAATAACATCAAAACGGGTAATTAGCATAATTATGTAAAGTTCATATTTTTACGCAACTTAAAATCGATTGCTTAATTTGTATGTATCAAAAAATCGATTCTACACCTTAATTTAAGATTGGAAATTGCTCCAAATACACTGTCGCTATGGCTATACGACAACTCTATGACAACTCCAATAACATCAAAACGGCTAAATAGCATAAATATGTAAAGGTCATATTTTTACGCATCTTGATATCGATTGCTTAATATGTATGTACTAAAAATTCGATTCTACACCTTAATATAAGATTGTGAAATTGCTATAAATACACTGTCGCTATGGCTATATGACAACTCTATGACAACTCCACTAACATCAAAACGGCTAATTAACAGAAATATGTAAAGTTCATATATTAACGGATCTTGATATCGATTGCTGAATGTTTATGCACTAAAAAATCGATTATAAACGTTAATATAAGATTGTGAAGTTGATCCAAATACAAGGTCGTTATGGCTATACGACAACTCTATGATAACTCCAATAACATAAAAACGGCTAAATAGCATAAATATGTAAAGCTCATATTTTTACGCAACCTGATATCGATTGCATAATGTATATGTACCAAAAAATCAATTCTACACCTTAATTTAGGATTGCTAAATTGTTCCATATACACTGTCGCTATTGCTATAGGACAGTTCTATGACAACTCCAATAACATCAAAACGGATAATTAGCAAAAATATGTAAAGTTCATATTTTTACGCATCTTGATATCGATTGCTAAATGTGTATGTACCAAAAAATCAATTCTACACCTTAATTTAAGAATGTTAAAATGTTCCAAATACACTGTCGCTATTGCAATAGGACAGTTCTATGACAACTCCAATAAAATCAAAACGGCTAATTAGCATAAATATGTAAAGTTCAAATTTTTACGCAACTTGATATCGATTGCTTAATGTGTATGTACAAAAATTCGATTCTACACCTTAATGTAAGCTTGTGAAGTTGTTCCATATATACTGTCGCTATTGCTGTAGGACAACTCTATGACAACTCCAATAACGTCAAAGCGTTAGCATAAATATGTAAAGTTCATATTTTAACGCAACTTGATATCGATTGCTTAATGTGTATGTATCAAAAATCGATTCTTTACCTCAACGTAAGATTGTGCATAATGTATATGTACCAAAAGATCAATTCTACACCCTAATTAAGGATTGTTAATTTGTTCCAAATACATTGTCGCTATTGCTATAGGACAACTCTGTGAAAGCTCCAATAACATCGAAACGGCTATTTAGCATAAATATGTAAAGTTCACATTTTTACGCAACTTGATATCGATTGCTTAATGCGTATGTATCGAAAATTCGATTCTACACCTTAATATAAGCTTGTGAAGTTGTTCCATATACACTGTCGCTATTGCTGTAGGACAACTCTATGACAACTCCAATAACATCAAAACGGCTAGTTAGCATAAATATGTAAAGTTCATATTTTTACGCAACTTGATATCGATTGCTTAAAGTGT
Source organism: Bactrocera tryoni (assembly GCF_016617805.1). Classification (NCBI taxonomy): domain Eukaryota; kingdom Metazoa; phylum Arthropoda; class Insecta; order Diptera; family Tephritidae; genus Bactrocera; species Bactrocera tryoni. The sequence goes on from NW_024394930.1 coordinate 6,568, forward strand.
ATGTACAAAAATTCGATTCTACACCTTAATATAAGCTTGTGAAGTTGTTCCATATACACTGTCGCTATTGCTGTAGGACAACTCTATGACAACTCCAATAACGTCAAAGCGTTAGCATAAATATGTAAAGTTCATATTTTTACGCAACTTGATATCGATTGCTTAATGTGTATGTATCAAAAATCGATTCTTTACCTCAACTTAAGATTGTGAAATTGCTCCAAATACACATAATGTGTATGTACCAAAAAATCAATTCTACACCTTAATTTAGGATTGTTAAATTGTTCCAAATACATTGTCGTAGTTGCTATAGGGCAACTCTATGACAACTCCAATAACATCAAAACGACTAAATAGCATAAATATGTAAAGTTCACATTTTTACGTAACCTGATATCGAGTGCATAATGTATATGTAGCAAAAAATCAATTCTACACCTTAATTTAGGATTGTTAATTTGTTTCAAATACATTGTCGCTATTGCTATAGGACAACTCTGTTAAAGCTCCAATAACATCGAAACAGCTATTTAGCATAAATATGTAAAGTTCATATTTTTACGCAACTTGATATCGATTGCTTAATGCGTATGTGTCAAAAAATCGATTCTACACCTTAATATAAGATTGTGAAATTGCTCCAAATACACTGTCGCCATGGCTATACGACAACTCTATGACAACTCCGATAACATCAAAACGGCCAATGTGCCTAAATATGTGAAGCTCATATTTTTACGCAACTTGATATCGATGGCTTAATGTGTATGTATCAAAAACTCGATTCTACACCTTAACTTAAGGTTGTGAAATTGCTCCAAAGACACTGTCGGTATGGCTATACGACAACTCTATGAACACTCCAATAACATCAAAAAGGCTAATTAGCATAAATATGTAAAGTTCATATTTTTACGCTACCTGATATCGATAGCATATTATGTATGTACCAAAAAATTCAATTCTACACTTTAATATAAGATTGTGAAGTTTATCCAAATGCACTGTCGTTGTGGCTATACGACAACTCTTTGAAAACTCCAACAACATCAAAACGGCTAATTAACAGAAATGTGTAAAGCTCATCTTTTTACGCAACTACATATCGATTGCTTAATGTCTATGTATCAAAAAATCAATTCTACACCTTAATGTAAGATTGTAAAATTGTTCCAAATACACTGTCGCTATTGCTATAGGGCAACTCTATGACAACTCCAATACCATCAAAACGGCGAGTTAGCATAAATATGTAAAGTTCATCTTTTTACGCATCTTGAAATCGATTGCATAATATGTATGTACCAAAAAATCAATTCTAGACCTTAATATAAGATTGCGAAATTGCTCCAAATACAATGTCGTTATGGCTATACGACAACTCTATGACAACTCCAATTACATCAAAACGGCGAGTTAGCATAAATATGTAAAGTTCATATTTTTACGCATCTTGATATCGATTGCTTAATGTGTATGTACTAAAAATCGATTCTACACCTTAATATAAGATTATGACATTGCTCCAAATACACTGTCGCTATGGCTATACGACAACTCTATGACAACTCCAATAACAGCAAAATAGCTAATTAACAAAAATATGTAAAGTTCATATTTTTACGCATTTTTATATCGATTGCTGAATGTTTATGTACTAAAAAATCGATTATACACGTTAATATAAGATTGTGAAGTTGATCCAAATACACGGTCGTTGTGGCTATACGACAACTCTATGACAACTACAATAACATCAAAACGGCTTAATAGCATAAATATGTAAAGCTCATATTTTTGGGCAACCTGATATCGATTGCATAATGTTAATGTACCAAAAAATCAATTCTACACCTTAATTTAGGATTGTTAAATTGTTCCAAATACACTGTCGCTATTGCTATAGAAGAACTCTGTGACAACTCCAATAGCATCAAAACGGCTAATTTGCATTAATATGTAAAGTTCATATTTTTACGCATTTTGATATCGATTGCATAATATGTATGTACCAAAAAATCAATTTTACATCTTAATTTAAGATTGTAAAATTGTTCCAAATACACTATCGCTATTGCTATAGGGCAACTCTATGACAACTACCATAACTTCAAAAATGGTAATTAGCATAAATATGTAAAGTTCATATTTTTACGCATCTTGATATCGATAGCATATTATGTATGTACCGAAAAATCAATTTTACATCTTAATTTAAAATTGTAAAATTGTTCCAAATACACTGTCTTTATTGCTATAGGGCAACTCTATGACAACTCCAATAACAAAAAAACGGCTAATTGACAGAAATATGTAAAGTTCATATTTTTACGAAACTTGATATCGATTGCTTAATGTGTATGTACTAAAAAATCGTCTCTACACCTTAATATAAGATTGTAAAATTGTTCCAAATACACTGTCGCTATTGCTATGGGGCAACTCTATGACAACTCCAATAACATCAGATCGGCTAATTGGCATAAATATGTAAAGTTCATATTTTTACGCATCTTGATATCGATTGCATAATATCTATGTACCAAAAAATCAATTTTACACCTTAATTTAAGATTGCAAAGTAGTTCCAAGTACACTGTCGCTATTGCTATAGAAAAACTCTGTGACAACTACAAAAGCATCAAAACGGCTAATTTGCATAACTATGTAAAGCTCATATTTTTTCGCATCTTGATATCGATTGCATAATACGTATGTACCAGAAAATCAATTTTACATCTTAATTTAAGATTGTAAAATTGTTCCATATACACTTTCGCTATTGCTATAGAACAACTCTATGACAACTCCAATAAAATTAAAACGGCTAATTTGCATAAATATGTAAAGTTCATATTTTTACGCATCTTGGTATCGATTGCTTAATGTGTATGTATCAAAAAATCAATTTTACATCTTAATTTAAAATTGTTAAATTGTTCCAAATACACTGTCGCTATTGCTATAGGGCAACTCTATGACAACTCCAATAACAAAAAACGGCTAATTGACAGAAATATGTAAAGTTCATATTTTTACGAAACTTGATATCGATTGCTTAATGTGTACGTACTAAAAAAATCGATTCTACACCTTAATTTAAGATTGCAAAGTTGTTCCAAATACACTGTCGCTATTGCTATAGAACAACTCTGTGGCAACTCCAATAACATCAAACGGCTAATTTGCCTAAATATGTAAAGTTCATATTTTTACGCATCTTGATATCGATTGCATAATATGTATGTACCAAAAAATCAATTTTACATCTTAATTTAAAATTGTAAGATTGTTCCAACTGAGCTGTCGTTATGGCTATACGACAATTCTATGAAAACTCCAATAACAAAAAAACGGCTAATTGACAGAAATATGTAAAGTTCATATTTTTACGAAACTTGATATCGATTGCTTAATGTGTGTGTACTAAAAAATCGATTCTACACCTTAATATAAGATTGTAAAATTGTTCCAAATACACTGTCGCTATTGCTATAGGGCAACTCGATGACAACTCCAATAACATCAAAACGATTAATTAGAAAAAATATGTGAAGTTCATATTTTTACGCTACCTGATATCAATTGCATATTGTGTATGTATCAAAAAATCGATTCTACACCTTAATATAAGAATGTGAAATTGCTCCAAATACACTGTCGCTATGGCTATACGACAATTCTATGACAAGTCCAATAACATCAAAACGGCTAATTTGCATAAATATGTAAAGTTCATATTTTTACGCAACCTGATATCGATTGCATAATGTGTATGTAGCAAAAAATCCATCCTACACCTTAATTTAAGATTTTAAAATTGTTCTAAATACACTGTCGTTATGGCTATATGACAACTCTGTGACAACTCCAATAAACTCAAAACGGCTAGTTAGCATAAATATGTAAAGTTCCAATTTGTACGCATCTTGATATCGATTGCTTAATGTGTATGCACGAAAAAATCGACTCTACACCTTAATATAAGATTGCAAACTTGTACCAACTACACTGTCGCTAATGCTATAGAACAATTCATGACAACTCCAATAAACTCAAAACGGTTAGTTAGCATAAATATGTAAAGTTCATATTTTTACGCAACTTGATATCGATTGTTTAATGAGTATGTACCAAAAAATCCATCCTACGCCTTAATTTAAGATTTTAAAATTGTTCCAAATACATTGTCGCTATTGCTATAGGACAACTCTATGACAACTTCATTAACATCAAAACGGCTAGTTTGCATAAATATGTAAAGTTCATATTTTAGCGCTACCTGATATCGATTGCATATTGTGTATGTACCAAAAAATCAATTCTAAACCTAAATTTAAGATTGTAAAATTGTTCTAAATACGTTGTCGTTATGGCTATACGACAACTCTATGACAACTCCAATAACATCAAAACGGCTAGTTAGCATAAATATGTAAAGTTCACATTTTTACGCTACCTGATATCGATTGCATATTGTGTATGTACCAAAAAATCAATTCTACACCTTAATTAAAGATTGTAAAATTGTTCCAAATACATTGTCGGAATTGCTAAAGGACAACTCTATGACAACTTCATTAACATCAAAACGGATAGTTAGCATAAATATGTAAAGTTCATATATTTACGCAACCTGATATCGATTGCATAATATGTATGAACCAAAAAATCAATTTTACACCTTAATTTAAGATTGTAAAATTGTTCCAAATACACTGTCGCTATTGCTATAGGGCAACTCTATGACAACTCCAATAACATCAAAACGGCTCATTTGCATAAATATGTAAAGTTCATATTTTTACGCATTTTCTTATCAATTGCTTAATGTGTATGTACTAAAAAATAGATTATACACTTTAATATAAGATTGTGAAGTTTTTCCAAATGCACTGTCGTTATGGCTATACGACAACTCTATGACAACTCCAATAACATCAAAACGGGTAATTAAAAGAAATATGTAAAGTTCATATTTTTACGCTACCTGATATCGATTGCATATTGTGTATGTACCAAAAAATCGATTCTAAACCTTAATTTAAGATTGAGAACTTGTTCCAAATACATTGTCGCTATTGCTATAGGACAACTCTATGACAACTCCAATAACATAAAAACGGATAGTTAGCATAAATATGTAAAGTTCATATTTTTACGCAACTTGATATCGGTTGCTTAATGTGTATGTATCAAAAAATCGTTTCTACACCTTAATATAAGCTTGTAAAGTTGTTCCATATACACTGTCGCCATTGCTATAGGACAACTCTATGACAACTCCAATAAACTCAAAACGGCTAGTTAGCATAAATATGTAAAGTTCATATTTTTACGCAACTTGATATCGATTGCATAATATGTATGTACCAAAAAATCAATTGTACATCTTAATTTAAGATTTTAAATTGTTCCAAATACACTGTCGCTATTGCCATAGAATAACTCTATGACAACTCCAATAACATCAAAACGGCGAGTTAGCATAAATATGTAAAGTTCATATTTTTACGCATCTTGATATCGATTGCATAATATGTATGTACCAAAAA
>NW_024394931.1:0-2541 GCF_016617805.1 Bactrocera tryoni
TCAATTTTACATCTTAATTTAAGAATGTATCATTGTTCCAAATACACTGTCGCTATTGCTATAGGGCAACTCTGTGACAACTCCAATAACATCAAAACGGGTAATTAGCAAAAATATGTGAAGTTCATATTTTTACGCTACCTGATATCGATTGCATATTGTGTATGTATCAAAAAATCGATTCTACACCTTAATATAAAATTGTGATATTGCTCCAAGTACACTGTCGCTATGGCTATACGAAAACTCTATGACAACTCCAATAATATCAAAACGGGTAATTAGCAAAAATATGTAAATTTCATATTTTTACGCAACTTGATAACGATTGCTTAATGTATATGTATCAAAAAATCGATTCTACACCGTAACTTAAGATTGTGAAACTGTTCCATATACACTGTCGCTATTGCTGTAGGACAACTCTATGAAAGCTCCAATAACATCAAAACGGCTAGTTAGCATAAATATGTAAAGTTCATATTTTTACGCAACCTGATATCGATGGCTTAATGTGTATGTACTAAAAAATCGGTTCAACACCTTAATGTAAGGTTGTGAAATTGCTCCAAATACATTGTCGGTATTGCTATAGGACAACTCTATGACAACTCCAATAACATCAAAACGGCTAGTTAGCATAAGTGTGTAAAGTTCATATTTTTACGCAACTTGATATCGATTGCTTAATGTGTATGTACTAAAAAAATTGATTATACACTTTAACATAAGATTGTGAGGTTTTTCCAAATGCACTGTCGCTATGGCTATACGACAACTCTATGAAAACTCCAACAACATCAAAACGGCTAATTAACAGAAATATGTAAAGTTAACTTTTTACGCAACTTGATGTCGATTCCTTAATGTATATGTACTAAAAAATCGATTCATCACCTTAATATAAGATTGTTAGATTGTTTCAAATACACTATTGTTATGGCTATACGACAACTATATGACAACTCCAATAACTTCAAAAAGGCTAATTAGCATAAATATGTAAAGTTCATATTTTTACGCAACCTAATATCGATTGCTTAATGTGTATGTACTAAAAATAGATTATACACTTTAATATAAGATTATGATATTGCTCCAAATACACTGTCGCTATGGCTATACGAAAACTCTATGACAACTCCAATAACATCAAAACGGCTAATTTGCATAAGTATGTAAAGTTCATATTTTTACGCAACTTGATAACGATCGCTTAATGTGTATGTATCAAAAAATCGATTCTACACCGTAACTTAAGATTGTGAAACTGTTCCATACACACTGTCGCTATTGCTGTAGGACAACTCTATGAAAGCTCCAATAACATCAAAACGGCTAGTTAGCAAAAGTATGTAAAGTTCATATTTTTACACAACTTAATTTCGATTGCTTAATGTGTATGTACTAAAAAATCAATTCTACACCTTTATATTAGAATGCAAAAATGCACCAAATACACTGTCGTTATGGCTATACGACAACTCTACATCAAAACGGCTAAATAGCATAAATATGTAAAGTTCATATTTTTACGCAACCTGATATCGATTGCTTAATGTGTATGTACTAAAAAATCGGTTCTACACCTTAATGTAAGATTGTAAAATTGCTCCAAATACATTGTCGCTATTGCTATAGGACAACTCTATGACAACTCCAATAACATCAAAACGGCCAATTAACAGAAATATGTAAAGTTCATATTTTTACGCTACCTGATATCGATTGGATATTGTGTATGTACCAAAAAATCAATTCTACATCTTAATATAGGATTGCAAATATGTTCCAAATACATTGTCGCTATGGCTATAGGACAACTCTATGACAACTCCAATAACATCAAAACGGCCAATTAATAGAAATATGTAAAGTTCATATTTTTACGCTACCTGATATCGATTGCATATTGTGTATGTACCAAAAAATCAATTCTACACCTTAACCTAAGTTTGCAAATATGTTTCAGATACATTGTCGCTATGGCTATAGGACAACTCTATGACAACTCCAATACCATCAAAACGGCTAGTTAGCATAAATATGTAAAGTTCATATTTTTACGCAACTTGATATCGATTGCTTAAAGTGTATGTACCAAAAAATCGATTCTACACTTATTTAAAAGATTATGATATTGCTCCAAATACACTGTCGCTATGGCTATACGAAAACTCTATGACAACTCCAATAACATCAAAACGGCTAATTTGCAGAAATATGTAATGTTCATATTTTTACGCTACCTGATATCGATTAAATATTGTGTATGTACCAAAAAATCAATTCTACATCTTAATATAGAATTGCAAATATGTTCCAAATACATTGTCGCTATGGCTATAGGACAACTCTATGACAACTCCAATAACATCAAAACGGCTAGTTAGCGTAAATATGTAAAGTTCATAATTTTACGCAACTTGATATCGATTCCTAAATGTGTAGGAATCAAAATCTCGATTCTACACCTTAATATAAGCTTGTGAAGTTGTTCCATATACACTGTCGCTATTGCTGTGTTGGACAACTCTATGA
>NW_024394932.1:0-2403 GCF_016617805.1 Bactrocera tryoni
GCCGTTATGGCTTTATATCCAATTCGGTAACATGAAGAATGTTAATTAATTTAAATAAGTGAAGGAAATGATTAAAAAAAATCAATATCGATTGCTAAATGTGTATATAGAAGAATATCGACTTTATACCTAAACATAAGAAGGTGGAATTCTTCCAAATGCACTGTTGTTATGGCTTTATATCCACTTCAGAAAGAGGAAGAAGGTTAATTAACTTAAATAAGTGAAGAAAATGATTTGAAGAAACTCAATATCGATTGCTAAATGTGTGTATACAAGAATATCGACTTTATACCTTAATATAAGATTGCGGAATTTTTCCAATTGCACTGCCGTTATGGCTTTATATCTAATTCAGTAAGATGTATAATGTTAATTAACTTAAATAAGTGAAGGAAATGATTTGAAGAAACTCAATATCGATTGCTAAATGTGTACACAAGACAATCGACTTTATATATGAACATAAGAAGGTGGAATTCTTCCAAATGCACTGCCGTTATGGCTTTGTATCAACTTCAGTAAGATGAAGAAGGTTAATTAACTTTAATAACTGAAGGAAATGATTTGAAGAAACTCAAAAACGATTGCTAAATGAGTATATAGAAGAATATCGACTTTGTACCTAAATATAAGAAGGTGGAGATCTTCCAAATGCACTGCCGTTGTGGCGTGATATATTTACTTCAGTAAGATGAAGAAGGTTAATTAACTTAAATAAGTGGAGGAAATGAGTTGAAGAAACTGAATAACGATTGCTAAATGTAAATATACAAGAAAATCGACTTTCTAGCTAAATATATGAAGGTGGAATTTTCCAAATGCACTGCCGTTATGGCGTTATATCCACTTCAGTAAGATGAAGAAGGTTAATTAACTTAAATAAGTTAAGGAAGTGATTTGAAGAAACTCAATATCGATTGTTTAATGTGTATATACAAGAATATCGACTTCGTTCCTAAATATAAGAAGGTGGAATTCTTCCAACTGCACTGCCGTTATAGCTTTATATCCACTTCAGTAAGAGGAAGAAGGTTGATTAACTTAAATAAGTGAAGGAAATGATTGTAAGAAACTCAATATCGATTACTAAATGTGTGTATACAAGAATATCGACTTTATGCCTTAATATAAGATTGCGGAATTTTTCCAAATGCACTGCCGTTATGGCTTTATATCTAATTCAGTAAGATGTATAATGTTAATTAACTTAAATAAGTGAAGGAAATGATTTGAAGAAACTCAATATCGAATGCTAAATGTGTACACACAAGACAATCGACTTTATATATGAACATAAGAAGGTGGAATTCTTCCAAATGCACTGCCGGTATGGCTTTGTATAAACTTCAGTAAGATGAAGAAGGTTAATTAACTTAATTAACTGAAGGAAATGATTTGAAGAAACTCAAAAACGATTGCTAAATGAGTATATTGAAGAATATCGACTTTGTACCTAAATAAAAGAAGGTGGAGTTCTTCCAAATGCACTGCTGTTGTGGCGTTATATCCACTTCAGTAAGATGAAGAAGGTTAATTAACTTAAATAAGTGAAGTAAATGATTGGAGGAAACTCAATATCGATTGCTAGAAGTGTATGTACAAGAATATCAACTTTGTACCTAAACATAAGAAGGTGGAATTCTTCCAAATGCACTGCCGTTATAGCTTTATATCCACTTCAGTAAGAAAAAGAAGCTTGCTTAACTTAAATAAGTGAAGGAAATGATTTGAAGAAACTCAATATCGATTGCTAAATGTGTATATACAAGAATATCGACTTTATACCTAAATATAAGAAGGTAGAATTCTTCCAAATGCACTGCCGTTATGACTTTATATCCACTTCAGTAAGATGAAGAAGGTTAATTAACTTAAACAAGTGAAGGAAATGATTTGAAGAAACTCACAATCGATTGCTAAATGTGTACACACAAGACAATCGACTTTATATATGAACATAAGAAGGTGGAATTCTTCCAAATGCACTGCCGTTATAGCTTTATATCCACTTCAGTAAGAGGAAGAAGGTTGCTTAACTTAAATAAGTGACGGAAATGATTTGAAGAAACTCAATATCGATTGCTAAATGTGTATATACAAGAATATCGACTTTATACCTAAATATAAGATTGCCGAATTTTTCCAAATGCACTGCCGTTATGTCTTTATGTCCACTTAAGTCAGTTGGAGAAGGTTAATTAAGTTAAATAAGTAAAGTAAATGATTGGAAGAAACTCAATATCGATTGCTAGATGTGTATATGCAAGAATATCGACTATTTACCTAAACATAAGAAGGTGGAATTCTTCCAAATGCACTGCCGTTATGGCTTTATAACCACTCCAGTAAGATGAAGAAGGTTAGTGAACTTAAATAAGTGAAGGAAATGATTTGAAGAAA
>NW_024394933.1:0-7130 GCF_016617805.1 Bactrocera tryoni
ATAAGATTGTGAAATTGATCCAAATACACTGTCCCTATGGCTTTACGACAACTCCAATAACATCAAAACGGCTAATTAACAAAAATATGTAAAGTTCATATTTTTACGCAACTTGTTTTCGATTGCATAATGTGTATGTACTATAAAATCGGTTCTACACCTTAATAAAAGATTATGAAACTGCTATAAATACACTGCGCTATGGCTATACGACAACTCTGTGACAACTCCAATAACATCAAAACGGCTAAATAGCATAAATATGTAAAGTTAATATTTTTACGCAACTTGATATCGATTGCTTAATGTGTATGTATAAAAAATCGGTTATACACCTTAACTTAAGATTGTGAAATTGCTCCAAAGTCACTGTCGTTATGGCTATACGACAACTCTATGACAACTCCAATAACATCAAAACGGCTAAATAGCATAAATATATAAATTTCATATTTTTACGCAACCTGATATGGATTGCGTAATGTGTATGTACCAGAAAATCAAGTCTACACCTTAATTTAAGATTGCAAAAATGTTCCAAATACATTGTCGCTATGGCTATAGGACAACTCTATGACAACTCCAATAACATCAAAACGGCTAGTTAGCATAAATATGTAAAGTTCATATTTTTACGCAACTTTACATGGATTGCTTAGTGTCTATGTATCAAAAAATCGATTCTACACCTAACAAAGGATTGTGAAATTGCTCCAAAGACACTGTCGTTATGGCTATACGACAACTCTATGAAAGCTCCAATAACATCAAAACGGCTAAATAGCATAAATATTTAAATTTCATATTTTTACGCAACCTGATCTCGATTGCATAATGTGTATGTACCAAAAAATCAATTCTACACCTTAATTTCGGATTGTTAAATTGTTTCAAATACACTGTCGCTATTGCTTTACGACAACTCTATGACAACTCCAATAACATCAAACGCCTAATTAGCAAAAATATGTAAAGTTCATATTTTTACGCATCTTGATATCGATTGCTTAATGCGTACATATGTACCAAAAAATCGATTCTACACCTTAATATAAGATTGTGAAATTGATCCAAATACACTGTCCCTATGGCTTTATGACAACTCCAATAACATCAAAACGGCTAGTTAGCATAAATATGTAAAGTTCATATTTTTACGCAACTTGTTTTCGGTTGCATAATGTGTATGTACTATAAAATCGGTTCTACACCTTAATATTAGATTGTGAAATTGTTCCAAATACACTGTCGCTATTGCTGTAGGACAACTCTATGACAACTCCAATAACATCAAAACGGCTAGTTAGCATAAATATGTGAAGTTCATATTTTTACGCAACCTGATATCGATTGCTTAATGTGCATGTATCAAAAAATCGAATCTACACCTTAATTTCGGATTTTTAAATTGTTCCAAATACACTGTCGCTATTGCTTTACGACAACTCTATGACAACTCCAATAACATCAAAACGCCTAATTAGCAAAAATATGTAAAGTTCATATTTTTACGCATCTTGATACCGATTGCTTAATGCGTACATATGTACCAAAAAATCGATTCTACACCTTAATATAAGATTGTGAAATTGATCCAAATACACTGTCCCTATGGCTTTACGACAACTCTAATAACATCAAAACGGCTAATTAACAAAAATATGTAAAGTTCATATTTTTACGCAATTTGTTTTCGATTGTATAATGTGTATGTACTATAAAATCGGTTCTACACCTTAATATGAGATTGTGAAATTGCTCCAAATACACTGTCGCTATTGCTGTAGGACAACTCTATGACAACTCCAATAACATCAAAACGGCTAGTTAGCATAAATATGTGAAGTTCATATTTTTACGCAACCTGATATCGATTGCTTAATGTGCATGTATCAAAAAATCGATTCTACACCTTAATTTCGGATTGTTAAATTGTTCCAAATACACTGTCGCTATTGCTTTACGACAACTCTATGACAATTCCAATAACATCAAAACGCCTAATTAGCAAAAATATGTAAAGTTCATATTTTTACGCATCTTGATGTCGATTGCTTAATGCGTACATATGTACCAAAAAATCGATGCTACACCTTAATATAAGATTGTGAAATTGATCCAAATACACTGTCCCTATGGCTTTACGACAACTCCAATAACATCAAAACGGCTAATTAACAAAAATATGTAAAGTTCATATTTTTACGCAACTTGTTTTCGATTGCATAATGTGTATGTACTATAAAATCGGTTCTACACCTTAATATGAGATTGTGAAATTGCTCCAAATACACTGTCGCTATTGCTGTAGGACAACTCTATGACAACTCCAATAACATCAAAACGGCTAGTTAGCATAAATATGTGAAGTTCATATTTTTACGCAACCTGATATCGATTGCTTAATGTGCATGTATCAAAAAATCGAATCTACACCTTAATTTCGGATTTTTAAATTGTTCCAAATACACTGTCGCTATTGCTTTACGACAACTCTATGACAACTCCAATAACATCAAAACGCCTAATTAGCAAAAATATGTAAAGTTCATATTTTTACGCATCTTGATACCGATTGCTTAATGCGTACATATGTACCAAAAAATCGATTCTACACCTTAATATAAGATTGTGAAATTGATCCAAATACACTGTCCCTATGGCTTTACGACAACTCTAATAACATCAAAACGGCTAATTAACAAAAATATGTAAAGTTCATATTTTTACGCAATTTGTTTTCGATTGCATAATGTGTATGTACTATAAAATCGGTTCTACACCTTAATATGAGATTGTGAAATTGCTCAAAATACACTGTCGCTATTGCTGTAGGACAACTCTATGACAACTCCAATAACATCAAAACGGCTAGTTAGCATAAATATGTGAAGTTCATATTTTTACGCAACCTGATATCGATTGCTTAATGTGCATGTATCAAAAAATCGAATCTACACCTTAATTTCGGATTGTTAAATTGTTCCCAATACACTGTCGCTATTGCTTTACGACAACTCTATGACAACTCCAATAACATTAAAACGCCTAATTAGCAAAAATATGTAAAGTTCATATTTTTACGCATCTTGATATCGATTGCTTAATGCGTACATATGTACCAAAAAATCGATTCTACACCTTAATATAAGATTGTGAAATTGATCCAAATACACTGTCCCTATGGCTTTACGACAACTCCAATAACATCAAAACGGCTAATTAACAGAAATATGTAAAGTTCATATTTTTACGCATCTTGATATCGATTGCTTAATGTGTATGTACAAAAAATCGATTCTACACCTTAATTTAGGATTGTTAGATTGTTCCAAATACACTGTCGCTATTGCTATAGGACAACTCTATGATAACTCCAATAACATCAAAACGGCTAATAAACAGAAATATGTAAAGTTCATATTTTTACGCATCTTGATATCGATTGCTTAATGTGTATGTACTAAAAAATGGATTCTACACCTTAATATAAGATTGTGAAATTGCTCCAAATACCTTGTCGCTATGGCTATACGACAACTCTTTGACAACTCCAATAACATCAAAACGGCTAGTTAGCATAAATATGTAAAGTTCATATTTTTACGCAACTTGATATCGATGGCATAATGTGTATGTATAAAAAATCGGTTATACACCTTAACTTAATATTGTGAAATTGCTCCAAAGTCACTGTCGTTATGGCTATACGACAACTCTATGACAACTCCAATAACATCAAAACGGCTAAATAGATTAAATATGTAAATTTCATATTTTTACGCAACCTGATCTCGATTGCATAATGTGTATGTACCAAAAAATCAATTCTACACCTTAATTTCGGATTGTTAAATTGTTCCAAATACACTGTCGCTATTGCTTTACGACAACTCTATGACAACTCCAATAACATCAAATCGCCTAATTAGCAAAAATATGTAAAGTTCATATTTTTACGCATCTTGATATCGATTGCTTAATGCGTACATATGTACCAAAAAACCGATTCTACACCTTAATATAAGATTGTGAAATTGATCCAAATACACTGTCGCTATGGCTATACGACAACTCCATGACAACTCCAATAACATCAAAACGGCTAATTAACAAAAATATGTAAAGTTCATATTTTTACGCATCTTGATATCGATTGCTTAATGTGTATGCACCAAAAAATCGATTCTACACCTTAATAAAAGATTGTGAAATTGATCCAAATACACTGTCGCTATGGCTATACGACAACTCCATGACAACTCCAATAACATCAAAACGGCTAGTTAGCATAAAAATGTAAAGTTCATATTTTTACGCAACTTGGTATCGATTGCTTAATGTGTATGTACTAAAAAATCGGTTCTACACCTTAATATAAGACTGTGAAATTGATCCAAACACACTGTAGCTATGGCTATACGACAACTCTATGACAACTCCAATAACATCAAAACGGCGAGTTCGCATAAGTATGTAAAGTGCATATTTTTACGCAACTTGACATCGATTGCTTAATGTGTGCGTATCGAAAAATCGATTCTACACCTTAACTTAGGATTGTGAAATTGTTCCAAATACATTGTCGCTATTGCTATAGGACAACTCTATGACAACTCCAATAACATCAAAACGGCTATATAGCATAAATATGTAAAGTTCATATTTTTACGCAACCTGATATTGATTGCATAATGTGTATGTACCACAAAATCAATTCTACACCTTAATTTCGATTGTTAAATTGTTCCAAATACACTTTCGCTATTGTTTTAGGACAACTCTATGAAAATTCCAATAACATCAAAACGGCTAGTTAGCAAAAATATGTAAAGTTCATATTTTTACGCAACTTGATATCGATTGCTTAATGTGCATGTACTAAAAAATGGATTCTACACCTTAATATAAGATTGTGAAATTGCTCCAAATACACTGTCGCTATGGCTATACGACAACTCTATGACAACTCCAATAACATCAAAACGGCTAGTTAGCATAAACATGTAAAGTTCATATTTTTACCCATCTTGATATCGATTGCTTAATGTGTATGTATCAAAAAATCGATTCTACACCTTAATATAAGATTGTGAAATTTCTCCAAATGCACTGTCGTTATGGCTATACGACAACTCTATGACAACTCCAACAACATTAAAACGGCTAATTAACAGAAATATGTAAAGTTCATATTTTTACGCATCTTGATATCGATTGCTTAATGCGTACATATGTACCAAAAAATAGATTCTACACCTTAATATAAGATTGTGAAATTGATCCAAATACACTGTCGCTATGGCTATACGACAACTCCATGACGACTCCAATAACATCAAAACGGCTCATTAACAAAAATATGTAAAGTTCATATTTTTACGCATCTTGATATCGATTGCTTAATGTGTATGTACTAAAAAATCGATTCCACACCTTAATAAAAGATTATGAAATTGCTATAAATACACTGTCGCTATGGCTATACGACAACTCTGTGACAACTCCAATAACATCAAAACGGCTAATTAACAAAAATATGTAAAGTTCATATTTTTACGCATCTTTATATCGATTGCTTAATGCGTACATATGTACCAAAAAATCGATTCTACACCTTAATATAAGATTGTGAAATTGATCCAAATACACTGTCGCTATGGCTATACGACAACTCCATGACGACTCCAATAACATCAAAACGGCTAATTAACAAAAATATGTAAATTTCATATTATTACGCAACTTGATATCGATTGCTTATTGTGCATGTATCAAAAAATCGATTCTACACCTTAATATAAGATTATAAAGTTGTTCCAAATACACTGTCGCTATTGCTATAGGACAACTCTATGACAACTCCAATAACATTAACAAAAATATGTAAAGTTCATATTTTTACGCATCTTGATATCGATTGCTTAATGTGCATGTACTAAAAAATGGATTCTAAACCTTAATATAAGATTGTGAAATTGCTTCAAAAACACTGTCGCTATGGCTATACGACAATTCTATGACAACTCCAATAACATCAAAACGGCGAGTTAGCATAAATATGTAAAGTTCATATTTTTACGCAACTTGATATCGATTGCTTAATGTGTATGTATCAAAAACTCGATTCAACACCTTAATATAAGCTTGTGAAAATGTTACATATACACTGTCGCTATTGCTGTAGGACAACTCTATGACAAACCCAATAACATCAAAACGGCTAGTTAGCATAAATATGTAAAGTTGATATTTTTACGCAACTTGATATCGATTGCTTAATGTGTTTGTACTAAAAAATCGGTTCTGCACCTTAATATAAGATTGTGAAATTGCTCCAAATACACTGTCGTTATGGCTATACGACAACTCTATGACAACTCCAATAGCATCAAAACGGCTAATTTGCATAAATATGTAAAAGTTCATATTTTTACGCATCTTGATATCGATTGCATAATATGTATGTACCAAAAAATCAATTCTACACCTTAATATAAGCTTGTGAAGTTGTTCCATATACACTGTCGTTATGGCTATACGACAACTCTATGAAAGCTCCAATAACATCAAAACGGCTAAATAGCATAAATATGTAAAGTTTATATTTCTACGCAACCTGATATCGATTGCATAATGTGTATGTACCAAAAAATCAATTCTACACCTTAATTTAGGATTGTTAAAATGTCCCAAATACACTGTCGCTATTGCTATAAGACAACTCTATGACAACTCCAATAACATCAAAACGGCTAGTTAGCATAAATATGTAAAGTGCATATTTTTACGCAACTTGATATCGATTGCTTAATAAGTATGTACTAAAAAATGGATTCTACACCTTAATATAAGATTGTGAAATTGCTCCAAATACACTGTCGCTATGGCTATACGGCAACTCTATGACAACTCCAATAACATCAAAACGGCTAGTTAGCATAAATATGTAAAGTTCATATTTTTACGCAACTTGCTATCGATTGCTTAATGTGTATGTAATAAAAAATCGATTCTACACCTTAATATAAGATTGTCAAATTGTTCCATATATACAATCGCTATTGCAATCGGACAACTCTATGACAGCTCCAATAACATCAAAACGGCTAGTTAGCATAAATAAGTAA
>NW_024394934.1:0-5094 GCF_016617805.1 Bactrocera tryoni
AATCTTATATTAAGGTGTAGAATCGATTTTTTAGTACATACACATTAAGAAATCGATATCAAGTTTCGTAAAAATATGAACTTTACATATTTCTGTCAATTAGCCGTTTTTTTTGTTATTGGAGTTTTCATAGAGTTGCCCTATAGCAATAGCGACAGTGTATTTGGAACAATTTTACAATATTAAATTAAAGTGTAAAATTGATTTTCTGGTACATGCACATTATGCAATCGATATCAAGATGCGTAAAAATATGAACTTTACTTATTTATGCAAATTTGCCGATTTGATGTTATTGGAGTTGTCATAGAGTTGTTCTATAGCAATAGCGACAGTGTATTTGGAACAACTTTGCAATCTTAAATTAAGGTGTAAAATTGATTTTTTGGTACATACACATTATGCAATCGATATAAAGTTGCGTAAAACAATGGACTTTACATATTTATGCTAACTCGCCCTTTTGATGTTATTGGAGTTGTCATAGAGGTGTTCTATAGCAATAGCGACAGTGTATTTGGAACAATTTTACAATCTTAAATTAAGATGTAAAATTGATTTTTTGGTACATATATATTATGCAATTAATATCAAGATGCGTAAAAATATGAACTTTACATATTTATGCTAGCTCGCCGTTTTGATGTTATTGAAGTGGTCATAGAGGTGTTCTATAGCAATAGCGACAGTGTATTTGGAACAATTTTACAATCTTAAATTAAGATGTAAATTGATTTTTTGGTACATACATATTATGCAATCGATATCAAGATGCGTAAAAATATGAACTTTACATATTTATGCTAATTACCCGTTTTGATGTTATTGGAGTTGTCATAGAGTTGCCCTATAGCAATAGCGACAGTGTATTTGGAACAGTTTTACAATCTTAAATTAAGATGTAAAATTGATTTTTTGGTACATACATATTATGCAATCGATATCAAGATGCGTAAAAATATGAACTTTTACATATTTATGCAAATTAGCCGTTTTGATGCTATTGGAGTTGTCATAGAGTTGTCCTATAGCATTAGCGACAGTGTATTTGGAACAGTTTTGCAATCTCAAATTAAGGTGTAAAATTGATTTTTTGGTACATACATATTATGCAATCGATATCAAGTGGCGTAAAAATATGAACTTTACATATTTAGGCACATTAGCCGTTTTGATTTTAATTGGAGTTGTCATAGAGTTGTTCTATAGCAATAGCGACAGTGTAGTTGGAACAACTTTGCAATCATAAATTAAGGTGTAGAATCGATTTTTTGATACATACATATTATGCAATCGATATCAAGATGCGTAAAAATATGAACTTTACATTTTAATGCAAATTAGCCGTTTTGATGTTATTGGAGCTTTCATAGAGTTGTCGTATAGCCTTAACGACAGTGTCTTTGGAGCAATTTCACAATCTTAAGTTAAGGTGTAGAATCGATTTTTCGATACATACACATTAAGCAATCGATATCAAGTTGCGTAAAAATTTGAACTTTGAACTTCACATATTTTTGCTTATTAATCGTTTTGATGTTATTGGCGTTGTCATAGAGTTGCCCTATAGCAATAGCGACAGTGTATTTGGAACAATTTTACAATATTATATTAAGGTGTAGCGACAATGTATTTGGAACAATTTAACAATCCTAAATTAAGGTGCAGAATTGATTTTTTTGATGCATACACAGTAAGCAATCGATAACAAGTTGCGTAAAAATATGAACTTTACATATTTATGCTAACTAGCCGTTTTGATGTTATTGGAGTTGTCATAGAGTTGTTCTATGGCAATAGCGACAGTTTATTTGGAACAATTTTACAATCTTAAATTAAGATGTAAAATTGATTTTTGGTACACACATATGATTGCAATCGATATCAAGATGCGTAAAAATATGAACTTTACATATTTATGCTAACTAGCCGTTTTGATGTTATTGGAGTTGTCATAGAGTTGTCCTATAGCAATAGCGACAATGTATTTGGAACAATTTAACAATCTGAAATTAAGGTGTAAAATTGATTTTCTGGTACATACATGTTATGCAATCGATATCAAGATGCGTTAAAATATGAACTTTACATATTTATGCAAATTAGCCGTTTTAATGTTATTGGAGCTGTCA
The DNA here is from genome assembly GCF_016617805.1 of Bactrocera tryoni. Classification (NCBI taxonomy): domain Eukaryota; kingdom Metazoa; phylum Arthropoda; class Insecta; order Diptera; family Tephritidae; genus Bactrocera; species Bactrocera tryoni. The sequence goes on from NW_024394934.1 coordinate 2,133, forward strand.
TAGAGTTGTCGTATAGTCATAGCGACAGTGTATTTGAATCAATTTCACAATCTTATATTAAGGTGTAGATTCGATTTTTTGATACATACACAATATGCAATTGATATCAGGTAGCGTAAAAATATGAACTTCACATATTTTTGCTAATTAATCGTTTTGATGTTATCGGAGTTGTCATAGAGTTGCCCTATAGCAATAGCGACAGTGTATTTGGAACAATTTTACAATCTTATATTAAGGTGTAGAATCGATTTTTTAGTACATAAACATCAAGCAATCGATATCAAGTTTCGTAAAAATATGAACTTTACATATTTCGGTCAGTTAGCCGTTTTTTCTTATTGGAGTTGTCATAGAGTTGCCCTGTAGAAATAGCGACTGTGTATTTGGAACAATTTTACAATCTTAAATTAAGATGTAAAATTGATTTTTTGGTACATACATATTATGCAATCGATATCAAGATGCGTAAAAATATGAACTTTACATATTAATGCACATTAGCCGTTTTGATGTTATTGGAGTTGTCACAGAGTTGTCCTATAGCAATAGCGACAATGTATTTGGAACAATTTAACAATCCTAAATTAAGGTGTTGAATTGATTTTTTAGTACATACATACACATTAAGCAATCGATATAAAGATGCGTAAAAATATGAACTTTACATATTTCTGTCAGTTAGCCATTTTTTTGTTGTTGTAGTTGTCATAGAGTTGTCCTATAGCAATAGCGACAGAGTGTTTGGAACAATTTTACAATCTTAAATTAAGATGTAAAATTGATTTTTTGGTACATACATATTATGCAATCGATATCAGGTAGCGTAAAAATATGAACTTTACATATTTATACAAATTAGCCGTTTTGATTTTATTGGAGTTGTCATAGAGTTGTTCTATAGCAATAGCGACAGTGTATTTGGAACAATTTTACAATCTTAAATTAAGATGTAAAATTGATTTTTTGGTACATACATTTTATGCAATCGATATCAAGATGCATAAAAATATGAACTTTACATATTTATGAAAATTTGCAGTTTTGATGTTATTGGAGTTGTCATAGAGTTGTTCTATAGCAATAGCGACGGTGTATTTGGAACAATTTTACAATCTTAAATTGAGATGTAAAATTGATTTTTTGGTACATACATATTATGCAATCGATATCAAGATGCGTAAAAATATGAACTTTACATATTTATGCTAACTCGCCGTTTTGATGTTATTGGAGTTGTCACAGAGTTGTCCTATAGCAATAGCGACAATGTATTTGGAACAATTTATTAAACCTAAATTAAGGTGCAGAATTGATTTTTTTGATGCATACACATTAAGCAATCGATATCAAGTTGCGTAAAAATATGAACTTCACATATTGTTGCTAATTAATCGTTTTGATGTTATTGGAGCTTTTATAGAGGTGTCGTATAGCCATAGCGACAGTGTCTTTGGGGCAATTTCACAATCTTAAGTTAGGGTGTAAAATCGATTTTTCGATACATACACATTAAGCAATCGATATAAAGTTGCGTAAAAATATGAACTTTACATATTTATGCAAATTTGCCGTTTTGATGTTATTGGAGTTGTCATAGAGTTGTCGTATAGTCATAGCGACAGTGTATTTGGAGCAATTTCACAATCTAATATTAAGGTGTAGAATCGGTTTTTTAGTACATACACATTAAGTTATCGATATCAAGTTTCGTAAAAATATGAACTTTACACATTTATGCTAACTCGCTGTTTTGATGTTATTGGAGTTGTCATAGAGTTGTCGTATAGCCAAAGCGACAGTGTATTTAGAGGAATTTCGAAAACTTATATTAAGGTGTAGAATCGATTTTTTGGTACACACACATTATGCAATCGATATCAAGTTGCGTAAAAATATTAACTTTACATATTTATGCTAACTCGCTGTTTTGATGTTATTGGAGCTTTCATAGAGTTGTCGTATAGCCATAGCGACGGTGTATTTGGAGAAATTTACACTCTTATATTAAGGTGTAGAATCGATTTTTTGATACATACACATTAAGCAATCAATTCAAGTTGCGTAAAAATATGAACTTTACATATTTATGCTAACTCGCCGTTTTGGTATTATTGGAGTTGTCATAGAGTTGTCGTATAGCCATAGCGAGAAAGTATTTGGAGAAATTTCACAACCTAATAGTAAGGTGTAGATTAGATTTTTTGATACATACACATTAAGCAATCGATATCAAGTTGCGTAAAAATATGAACTTTACATATTTATGCTAACTCGCCGTTTTGATGTTATTGGAGTTGTCATAGAGCTGTCCTATAGCAATAGCGACAGTGTATTTGGAACAATTTTACAATCTTAAATTAAGATGAAAAATTGATTTTTTTGTACATACATATTATGCAATCGATATCAAGATGCGTAAAAATATGAACTTTACATATTTATGCTAACTAGCCGTTTTGATGTTATTGGAGATGTCATAGAGTTGTCCTATAGCAATAGCGACAGTGTATTTGGAACAATTTTACAATCTTAAATTAAGATGTAAAATTGATTTTTTGGTACATACATATTATACAATCGATATCAAGTTGCGTAAAAATATGAACTTTACATATTTATGCTAACTCGCCGTTTTGGTGTTATTGGAGTTGTCATAGAGTTGTCGTATAGCCATAGCGAGAAAGTATTTGGAGCAATTTCACAATCGAATAGTAAGGTGTAGATTCGATTTTTTGATACATACACATTAAGCAATCGATATCAAGTTGCGTAAAAATATGAACTTTACATATTTATGCTAACTCGCTGATTTGGTGTTATTGGAGTTGTCATAGAGTTGTCGTATAGCCATAGCGAGAAAGTATTTGGAGCAATTTCACAACCTAATAGTAAGGTGTAGATTAGATTTTTTGATACATACACATTAAGCAATCGATATCAAGTTGCGTAAAATATGAAC
>NW_024394935.1:0-21384 GCF_016617805.1 Bactrocera tryoni
CATATATTAAAGTTAATTTACCTTCTTCTTCTTACAGAAGTTGGCATAAAGTCAAAACGGCAGTGCACTTGAAAAAATTCCAGAATTTTATGTTTAGGTAAAAAACCGCTTTTCTTGCATATAATCATTTAGAAATCCACAACGAATTGCTTAAAATCATTAGCTTCAAATATTAAAGTTAATTAACCCACACCATCTTACTCACGTTGACATAAAGCCATAAGGGCAGTGTATTTGGAAAAAGTCCACAATTTTACATTTAGGTATAAATCCGATTTTCTTGCATATACACATTAAGAAATCCATATGGAGTTGTTTTAAATCATAAGCTTCACATATTAAAGTTAATTAACCTTCTTCATTTTACTGAAGTTGGCATAAAGCCAAAACGGAAGTGCATTTGGAAAATTCCAGAATTTTACATTTAGGTATAAAACCGAATTTCTTGCATGTACCCATTTAGAAATGCATATCAAGTTGCTTCAAATCATTAGCTTCATATAATAAAGGTAATTAACCTTCTTCATCTTACTGAAGTTGACATAAGGCCATAAAGGCAGTGCATTTGGAAAAATTCCTCAATTTTACATTTAGGTATAAAACCGATCTTCTTGCATACAAACATTTAGAAATTCACAACAAATTGCCTCAAATCATTTGCTTTACATATTTAAGTTCCTTCACAATCTTACTCAAGTTGACATAAAGCCATAAAGTCAGTGCATTTGGAAAATTATACATTTTTACATTTAGGTATAAAACCGATTTTCTTGCATAAAAACATTAAGAAATCCATATCGAGTTGTTTCAAATCATAAGCTTCACATATTTAAGTTAACTAACCTTCTTCATTTTACTGAAGTTGGCATAAAGCCAAAACGGAAGCGCATTTGGAAAATTCCAGAATCTTACATTTAGGTATAAAACAAACTTTCTGGCATGTACCCATTTAGAAATGCATATCAAGTTGCTCCAAATCATTAGCTTCACGTAATAAAGGTAATTAACCTTCTTCATCTTACGGAAGTTGGCATAAAGCCAAAACGGCAGTGCATTTGGAAAATTCCAGAATTTTACATTTAGGTATAAAACCGATTTTCTTTCATATAAATTTTAGAAATTCACAACGAATTGCTTCAAATCATTAGCTTCACATATTAAAGTTAATTAACCTTCTACACCTTACTCACGTTGACATAATGCCATAGCGGCAGTGCATTTGGAAAAATCCAGAAATTTACATTTAGGTATAATACCGATTTTTTTGAATCTACACATTTAGAAATCCATATCAAGTTGTCTCAAATCATAAGCTTAACATATTCGAGTTAACTACCCTTCTTCATCTTACAGAAGTTGGCATAAAACCAAAACGACAGTGCATTTGGAAAATCTGCACAATTTTACAATTACGTATGAAACCGACTTTCTTGCTAATACACATTTAGAAATCCATATCGGGTTGACTGAAATCATCAACTTCACATATTAAAGGTAAATAGCAGTCATCATCTTACTCAAGTTGACATAAAGCCATAAGGGCAGTGAACAATTTTACATTTAGTTATAAAACCGATTTTCTTGCATGTAGATATTTAGGAATCCATATCGAGTTGCTTAAATTCATTAGCTTCACATATTAAAGTTAATTAACCTTCTTCATCTTACTGAAGTTGGCATAAAGCCAAAACGGCAGTGCATTTGGAAAATTCCAGAATTTTACATTTAGGTATAAAACCGATTTTCTTGCAAACATACATTTAGAAAACCACAACGAATTGCCTCAAATCATTTGCTTTACATATTTAAGTTCCCTCACCATCTTACTCAAGTTGACATAAAGCCATAAAGGCAGTGCATTTGGAAAAACTATACATTTTTACATTTAGGTGTAAAACCGATTTTTTAGCATAAAAACATTAAGAAATCCATATCGAGTTGTTTCAAATCATTAGCTTCACATATTAAAGTTAATTCACCTTCTTCATCTTACTGAAGTTGGCATAAAGCCAAAACGGCAGTGCATTTGGAAAATTTCAGAATCTTACATTTAAGCATAAAACCGATTTTCTTGCATGTACCCATTTAGAAATGCATATCAAGTTGCTTCAAATCATTAGCTTCACATAATGAAGGTAATTAACCTTCTTCATCTTACTCAAGTTGACATAAAGCCATAAAGGAAGTGCATTTGGAAAAATTTCACAATTTTATATTTAGGTATAAAACCGATTTTTTTTGCATATACATATTAAGAAGTACATACGAAGTTGCTTCAAATCATTTGCTTCATATATTAAAGTTAATTTACCTCCTTCATCTTACAGAAGTTGGCATAAAGCCAAAACGGCAGTGCACTTGAAAAAATCCCAGAATTTTACATTTAGGTATAAAACCGATTTTCTTGCAAACAAACATTTAGAAAACCACAACGAATTGCCTCAAATCATTTGCTTCACATATAAAAGTTCCCTCATCATCTTAATCAAGTTGACATAAGGCCACAAAGGCAGTGCATTTGGAAAAATTCCACAATTTTACATTTAGGTATAAAACCGATTTTATTGCATACGCACATTTAGAAATCCACAACGAATTGCTTCAAATCATTAGCTTCACATATTAAGGTTAATTAACCCTTACCATCTTACTCAAGTTGACATAATGCCATAGCGGCAGTGCATTTGGAAAAAATTTCTTAACTTTACATTTAGGTATAAAACCAATTTTCTTGCATATACATATTTAGATATCCATATTAAGTTGGTTCAAATCAATAACCTTATATATTAAAGTTAACTTACCTTCTTCATCTTACAGAAGTTGGCATAAAGCCAAAGCGGCACTGCATTTGGAAAAATTCCTTAATTTTGCATTTAGGTATAAAACCAAATTCTTGCATGTGCACATTTTGAATACCATATCAAGTTGCTTCAAATCATTAGCTTCACATATTAAAGTTAACTAACCTTCTTCATCTTACTGAAGTTGGCATAAATCCAAAACGGCAGTGCATTTCGAAAATTCCAGAATCTCACATTTAGGTATAAAACAAACTTTCTTGCATGTACACATTTAGAAATTCATATCAAGTTGATTCAAATCATTAACGTCATACATTCACGTGAATTAACTTTCGTCATCCTACAGAAGATGGCATAAAGCCAAAACGGCAGTGCATTTGGAAAAATTCCACAATTTTTCATTTAGGTGTAAAACCGATTTTCTTGCATGTACACATTTAGAAATCCATATCAAGTTGCATCAAATCATTAGCTTCACATATTAAAGTTAACTTACGTTCTTCATCTTACTGAAGTTGGCATAAAGCCAAAACGTCAGTGCATTTCGAAAATTCCATAATCTTACATTTACGTATAAAAGCGATTTTCTTGCATGTACACATTTAGAAATCCATATCAAGTTGCGTCAAATCAATAGCTTCACATATTAAAGTTCATTAACCTTCTTTATCTTACTGAAGTTGGCATAAAGCCAAAATGGCAGTGAATTTGGAAAATTCCAGAATTTAACATTTAGGTATAAAACCGCTTTTCTTGCATATAAACATTTAGAAATCCACAACGAACTGCTTCAAATCATTTGCTTCACATATTAAAGTAAATTAACCCTCACAGTCTTACTCAAGTTGACATAAATTTGGAAAAAGTCCACAATTTTACATTTAGGTATAAAACCGATTTTCGTGCATACAAACATTTAGAGATCTACAACGAATTGCCTCAATAGATTTGCTTTACATATATAGGTTCCCTCACCATCTTACTCAAGTTGACATAAAGCCATAAAGGCAGTGCATTTGGAAAAATTATTCATTTTTACATTTAGGTATAAAACCGAGTTTCTTGCGTAAAAACATTAAGAAATCCATATCGATTTGTTTAAAATCATTATCTTAACATGTTAAAGTTAATTCACCTTCTTCATCTTACTGAAGCTGGCATAAAGCCAAAACGGCAGTGCATTTGGAAAATTCCAGAATCTTTAATTTAAGCATAAAACCGATTTTTTTGCATGTACCTATTTAGAAATGCATATCGAGTTGCTTCAAATCATTAGCTTCACATAATAAAAGTAATCAACATTCTTCATTTTACTGAAGTTGGCATAAAGCCAAAACGGAAGTGCATTTGGAAAATTCCAGAATCTTACATTTAGGTATAAAACCGAATTTCTTGCATGTACCCATTTAGAAATGCATATCAAGTTGCTTCAAATCATTAGCTTCACATATTAAAGTTCACTAACCCTCTTCATCTTACGGAAGTTGGCATAAAGCCAAAACGGCAGTGCATTTGGAAAATTCCAGAAATTTACATTTAGGTATAAAACCGCTTTTCTTGCATATAAATTTTGGAAATTCACAACGAATTGCTTCAAATCGTTAGCTTTACATATTAAAGTTAATTAACCTTCTTCGTCTTACTCAAGTTGACATTAAGCCATAAGGGCAGTGTATTTGGAAAAAGTCCACAATTTTACATTTAGGTATAAAACCGATTTTCTTGCATATACATATTAAGAAATACATACGAAGTTGCTTCAAATCATTAACTTCATATATTAAAGTTAATTTACCTTCTTCATCTTATAGAAGTTGGCATAAAGCCAAAACGGCAGTGCACTTGAAAAAATCCCAGAATTTTACATTTAGGTATAAAACAGATTTTCTTGCAAACAAACATTTAGAAAACCACGACGAATTGCCTCAAATCATTTGCTTTACATATTTAAGTTCCCTCACAATCTTACTCAAGTAGACATAAAGCCATAAAAGCAGTGCATTTGGAAAAACTATACATTTTTACATTTAGGTATAAAACCGATTTTCTTGCATAAAAACATTAAGAAATCCATATCGAGTTGTTTCAAATCATTAGCTTCACATATTAAAGCTAATTAACCTTCTTAATCTTACTGAAGCTGGCATAAAGCCAAAACGGCAGTGCAATTGGAAAATTCCAGAATCTTAAATTTAAGCATAAAACCGATTTTTTTGCATGTACCTGTTTAGAAATGCATATCAAGTTCCTTCAAATCATTAGCTTCACATAATAAAAGTAATTAACATTCTTCATTTTACTGAAGTTGGCATAAAGCCAAAACGGAAGTGCATTTGGAAAATTCCAGAATCTTACATTTAGGTATAAAACCGATTTTCTTGCATATACATATTAAGAAATACATACGAAGTTGCTTCAAAACATTAACTTCATATATTAAAGCTAATTTACCTCCTTCATCTTACAGAAGTTGGCATAAAGCCAAAACGGCAGTGCACTTGAAAAAATCCCAGAATTTTACATTTAGGTATAAAACAGATTTTCTTGCATATACACATTAAGAAATACATATGAAGTTGCTTAAAATCATTAACTTCATATATCAAAGTTAATTTACCTTCTTCATATCACAAAAGTTGGCATAAAGCCAAAACGGCAGTGCACTTGGAAAAATTCCAGAATTTTACATTTGGGTATAAAACCGATTTTCGTGCATACAAACATTTAGAATTTCACAACGAATTGCCTCAAATCATCTGCTTTACATATTTAAGTTCCCTAATTATCTTATTCAAGTTGACATAAAGCCATAAAGGCAGTGCATTTGGAAAAATTATACATTTTGACATTTAGGTATAAAACCGATTTTCTTGCATAAAAACATTAAGAAATCCATATCGAGTTGTTTCAAATCATAAGCTTCACATATTCAAGTTAACTAACCTTCTTCATTTTACTGAAGTTGGCATAAAGCCAAAACGGAAGTGCATTTGGAAAATTCCAGAATCTTACATTTAGGTATAAAACCGATTTTCTTGCATATACAAATTTAGAAATCCACAACAAATAGCTTCAAATCATTAGCTTCACATCATTACTTCACACATGAAAGTTAATAAACCTTCTTCATCTTACTGAAGTTGGCATAAAGCCAAAACGGCAGTGCATTGCGAAAATTCCTGAATCTTACATTTAGGCATAAAACCGATTTCCTTCATGTACACATTTAGAAATCCATATCAAGTTGCCTCAAATCAATAGCTCCACATATTAAAGTTAATTAACCTTCTTCATCTTACTGAAGTTGGCATAAAGCCATAACGGCAGTGCATTTGGAAAAATTCCACAATTTTACATTTAGGTATAAAACCGATTTTCTTGCATGTACACATTTAGAAATACATATGAATTTGCTCCAAATCGATAACTTCATATATTAAAATTAATTTACCTTCTTCATCTTACAGAAGTTGGCATAAAGCCAAAACAGCAGTGCATTTGGAAAAAGTCCACAATTTTTCTTTAAGGTATAAAACCGATTTTTTTGCATGTACACATTTAGAAATCCATTTCAAGTTGCCTCAAATCATTAGCTTTCCTTATTAAAGTAAGTTTACCTTCTTCATCTTACAGAAGTTGGCATAAAGCCAAAACGGCAGAGCATTTGGGAAAATTCCACAATTTTTCTTTTAGGTATAAAACCGATTTTCTTGCATGTACACATTTAGAAATCCATCCCAAGTTGCTTTAAATCATTAGCTTCACATGTTAAAGTTAATTTACCTTCTTCATCTTACAGAAGTTGGCATAAAGCCAAAACGGCAGGGCATTTGGAAAAATTCCACATTTTTACATTCAGGTATAAACCGATTTTCCTGCATTTAAACATTTAGCAATCCATATCAAGTTGATTCAAATCATTAACGTCACATATTCAAGTTAAGTAACCTTTTTCATCTTACAGAAGTTAGCATAAAGCCAAAACGGCATTGAATTTGGAAAAATTCCATAATTTTACCTTTAAATATAAAACCGACTTTCTTGCATGTACATATTTAGAAATCCATATCAAGTTGCTTCAAATTATTAAATTCACATACAAAAGTTAATAAACTTTCTCCATCTTACTCAAGTTGGCATAAAGCCATAACGGCAGTGCATTTGGAAAAATTCCACATTTTTACATTTAGGTATTAACCGATTTTCCTGCATTTAAACATTTAGCAATCCATATCGAGTTGATTCAAATCATTAACGTCACATATTCAAGTTAAGTAACCTTCCTAATCTTACAGAAGTTGGCATAAAGCCAAAACGGCAGAGCATTTGGGAAATTTCCACAATTTTTCTTTTAGGTATAAAACCGATTTTTTTGCATGTACACATTTAGAAATCCATATCAAGTTGCTTTAAATCATTAGCTTCACATATTAAAGTTAATTAACTTCTTCCTCTTACTGAAGTTGGCATAAAGCCAAAACGGCAGTGCATTTGGAAAAATTCCACAATTTTACATTTAGGTATAAAACCGATTTTCTTGCATGTACACATTTAGAAATACATATGAATTTGCTCCAAATCGATAACTTCATATATTAAAATTAATTTACCTTCTTCATCTTACAGAAGTTGGCATAAAGCCAAAACGGCAGAGCATTTGGGAAAATTCCACAATTTTTCTTTTAGGTATAAAACCGATTTTCTTGCATGTACACATTTAGAAATCCATATCAAGTTGCTTCAAATCATTAGCTTAACATATTAAAATGAAATAACCCTCATCATCTTACTTAAGTTGACATAAAGCCATAACGGCAGTGCAATGGGAAAAAAAATCCATAACTTTACATCTAGGTAAAAACCGATTTTCTTGCATGTTCACAGCTAGAAATCCATTTCGAGTTGACTCAAATCATTAACTGCATATAGTGAAGGTAATTTACCCTCTTCATCTTACCAAAGTTGACATAAAGCCCTAAAGTCTGTGCATTTTGAAAATTCCAGAATTTTACATTTAGGTATAAAACTGACTTTCTTGCATGTACACACTTAGAAATCCATATCGAGTTGACTCAAATCATTGGCTTCACATATTAAAGTTAATTAACCTTCTTCATCTTACCGAAATTGGCATATAGCCAAAACGGCAGTGCATTTGGAAAATTCCAGATTCTTATATTTAGGTATAAAATTGACTTTCTTGCATGTACCCATTTAGAAATCCATATCAAGTTGCTTCAAATTATTAAATTCCCATATTCAAGTTAATTAACTTTCTTCATTTTAACGAAATTGGCATAAAGCCAAAACGGCACTGCATTTGGAAAATTCCAGAATTTCACATTTAGGTATAAAACTGACTTTCTTGCATGTACACATTTAGAAATCCATATCAAGTTGCTTCAAATTATTAAATTCCCATATTCAAGCTAAATAACTTTCTTCATTTTACCGAAATTGGCATAAAACCAAAACGGCAGTGTATTTGGAAAATTCCAAAATTTCACATTTAGGTATAAAACTGACTTTCTTGCATGTACACATTTAGAAATCCATATCAAGTTGCTTTAAATTATTAAATTCCCATATTCAAGTTAATTAACTTTCTTCATTTTACCGAAATTGGCATAAAGCCAAAACGGCACTGCATTTGGAAAATTCCAGAATTTCACATTTAGGTATAAAACTGACTTTCTTGCATGTACACATTTAGAAATCCATATCAAGTTGCTTGAAATTATTAAATTCACATATTAAAGTTAATTAAAGCCGGCATAAAGCCAAAACGGGAGTGCATTTGGAAAACTCAAGAATTTTACATTTAGGTATAAAACCGATTTTCTTGCATATACACATTTGGCAGTCCATATCGAGTGGATTCAAATCATTAGCTTCACATATTAAAGTTAATTAAGCTTCTTCATCTTACCGAAATTGGCATAAAACCAAAACGGCAGTGCATTTGGAAAACTCCAAAATTTTACACTTACGTATAAAACTGACTTTCTTGCATGTACACATTTAGAAATCCATATCAAGTTGCTTCAAAAAATTAAATTCCCATATTCAAGTTAATTAACTTTCTTCATTTTACCGAAATGGGCATAAAGCCAAAACGGCACTGCATTTGGAAAATTCCAGAATTTCACATTTAGGTATAAAACTGACTTTCTTGCATGTACACATTTAGAAATCCATATCAAGTTGCTTCAAATTATTAAATTCCCATATTCAAGTTAATTAACTTTCTTCATTTTACCGAAATTCTCATAAAACCAAAAGGGCAGTGCATTTGGAAAATTCCAGAACTTTACATTTAGGTATAAAACCGATTTTCTTGCATATACACATTTGGATATCCATATAAAGTGGCTTCAAATTATTAAATTCCCATATTCAAGTTAATTAACTTTCTTCATTTTACCGAAATTGGCATAAAGGCAAAACGGCAGTGCATTTGGAAAATTCCAGAATTTCACATTTAGGTATAAAACTGACTTTCTTGCATGTACACATTTAGAAATCCATATCAAGTTGCTTCAAATTATTAAATTGACATATTAAAGTTAATTAACCTTCTTCATCTTACCGAAATTGGCATATAGCCAAAACGGCAGTGCATTTGGAAAATTCCAGAATCTTATATTTAGGTATAAAATTGACTTTCTTGCATGTACCCATTTAGAAATCCATATCAAGTTGCTTCAAATTATTAAATTCACATATTAAAGTTAATTAACCTTCTTCATCTTACCGAAATTGGCATAAAGCCAAGACGGCAGTGCATTTGGAAAATTCCAGAATTTTACATTTAGGTTTAGAACTGACTTTCTTGCATGTACACACTTAGAAATCCATATCGAGTTGACTCAAATCATTGGCTTCACATATTAAAGTTAATTAACCTTCTTCATCTTACCGAAATTGGCATAAAACCAAAACGATAGTGCAGTTGGAAAATTCCACAATTTCGCATTTAGGTATAAAACTGACTTTCTTGCATGTACACATTTAGAAATCCATATCAAGTTGCTTCAAACTATTAACTTCACATATTAAAGTTAATTAATCTTCTTCATCTTACCGAAATTGGCATAAAGCCAAGACGGCAGTGCATTTGGAAAATTCCAGAATTTTACATTTAGGTATAAAACTGACTTCCTTGCATGTACACACTTAGAAATCCATATCGAGTTGACTCAAATCATTGGCTTCACATATTAAAGTTAATTAACCTTCTTCATCTTACCGAAACTGGCATAAAACCAAAACGACAGTGCAGTTGGAAAATTCCACAATTTCGCATTTAGGTATAAAACTGACTTTCTTGCATGTACACATTTAGAAATCCATATCAAGTTGCTTCAAATTATTAACTTCACAAATTAAAGTTAATTAATCTTCTTCATCTTACCGAAATTGGCATAAAGCCAAAACGGCAATGCATTTGAAAAATTCCAGAATCTTATATTTAGGTATAAAATTAACTTTCTTGCATGAACCCATTTAGAAATCCATATCAAGTGGCTTCAAATTATTAAATTCCCATATTCAAGTTAATTAACTTTCTTCATTTTACCGAAATTGGCATAAAGCCAAAACGGCAGTGCATTTGGAAAATTCCAGAATTTCACATTTAGGTATAAAACTAACTTTTTTGCATGTACACAGTTAGAAATCCATATCAAGTTGCTTCAAATTATTAAATTCACATATTAAAGTTAGTTAATCTTCTTCATCTTACCGAAATTGGCATAAAGCCAAAACGGCAGTGCATTTGGAAAACTCAAGAATTTTACATTTAGGTATAAAATTGACTTTCTTGCATGTACCCATTTAGAAATCCATATCAAGTTGCTTCAAATTATTAAATTCACATATTAAAGTTAATTAACCTTCTTCATCTTACCGAAATTGGCATAAAGCCAAGACGGCAGTGCATTTGGAAAATTCCAGAATTTTAGATTTAGGTTTAGAACTGACTTTCTTGCATGTACACACTTAGAAATCCATATCGAGTTGACTCAAATCATTGGCTTCACATATTAAAGTTAATTAACCTTCTTCATCTTACCGAAATTGGCATAAAACCAAAACGATAGTGCAGTTGGAAAATTCCACAATTTCGCATTTAGGTATAAAACTGACTTTCTTGCATGTACACATTTAGAAATCCATATCAAGTTGCTTCAAATTATTATTTTCACATATTAAAGTTAATTAACCTTCTTCATCTTACCGAAATTGGCATAAAGCCAAGACGGCAGTGCATTTGGAAAATTCCAGAATTTTACATTTAGGTATAAAACTGACTTTCTTGCATGTACACACTTAGAAATCCATATCGAGTTGACTCAAATCATTGGCTTCACATATTAAAGTTAATTAACCTTCTTCGTCTTACCGAAACTGGCATAAAACCAAAACGACAGTGCAGTTGGAAAATTCCACAATTTCACATTTAGGTATAAAACTGACTTTCTTGCATGTACACATTTAGAAATCCATATCAAGTTGCTTCAAATTATTAACTTCACATATTAAAGTTAATTAATCTTCTTCATCTTACCGAAATTGGCATAAAGCCGAAACGGCAATGCATTTGAAAAACTCAAGAATTTTACATTTAGGTATAAAACTAACTTTTTTGCATGTACACAGTTAGAAATCCATATGAAGTTGCTTCAAATTATTAAATTCACATATTAAAGTTAATTAATCTTCTTCATCTTACCGAAATTGGCATAAAGCCAAAACGGCAGTGCATTTGGAAAACTCAAGAATTTTACATTTAGGTATAAAACCGATTTTCTTGCATAAACACATTTGGCAATCCATATCAAGTTGCTTCAAATTATTAAATTCCCATATTCAAGTTAATTAACTTTCTTCATTTTACCGAAACGGCAGTGCATTTGGAAAATTCCAGAATTTCACATTTAGGTATAAAACTGCCTTTCTTGCATAAAAACTTTTAGAAATACTTATAAAGTTGCTTTAAATCATTAACTTCATATATTAAAGTTAATTTACCTTCTTCATCTTACCAAAGTTGACACAAAGCCATAACGGCAATGCATTTGGAAAAATTCCAGAATTTTACATCTAGGTATAAAACCGATTTTCTTGCATGTACACATTTAGAATTCCATATCAAGTTGCTTCAAATTATTAAATTCCCATATTCAAGTTAATAACCTTTCTTCATTTTACCGAAATTGGCATAAAGCCAAGACGGCAGTGCATTTGGAAAATTCCAGAATTTTACATTTAGGTTTAGAACTGACTTTCTTGCATGTACACATTTAGAAATCCATATCAAGTTGCTTCAAATCATTAGCTTAACATATTAAAATGAAATAACCCTCATCATCTTACTTAAGTTGACATAAAGCCATAACGGCAGTGCAATGGGAAAAAAAATCCATAACTTTCTTCTTCTTAATTGGCGTAGACACCGCTTACGCGCCAGTCGTTTCTCCTTTTCGCTACGTGGCGCCAATTGGATATTCCAAGCGTAGCCAGGTCCTTCTCCACTTGGTCCTTCCAACGGAGTGGAGGTCTTCCTTTTCCTCTGCTTCCCCCGGCGGGTACTGCGTCGAATACTTTCAGAGCTGGAGTGTTTTCATCCATCCGGACAACATGACCTAGCCAGCGTAGCCGCTGTCTTTTAATTCGCTGAATTATGTCAATGTCGTCGTATGTCTCGTACAGCTCATCGTTCCATCGAATGCGATATTCGCCGTGGCCAATGCGCAAAGGACCATAAATCTTTTGCAGAATTTTTCTCTCGAAAACTCGTAACGTCGACTCATCGGTTGCTGTCATCGCCCAAGCCTCTGCACCATATAGCAGGACAGGAATTATGAGCGACTTATAGAGTTTAGCTTTTGTTCGTCGAGAGGGGACTTTACTTTTCAATTGCCTACTCAGTCCGAAGTAGCATCTGTTGGCAAGAGCAATCCTGCGTTGGATTTCCAGGCTGACATTGTTGGTGGTGCTAATGCTGGTTCCTAAATAGACGAAATTATCTACAACTTCAAAGTTATGACTGTCAACAGTGACGTGAGAGCCAAGTCGCGAGTGCGGCGACTGTTTGTTTGATGACAGGAGATATTTCGTTTTGCCCTCGTTCACTGCCAGACCCATTTTCTGTGCTTCCTTGTCCAGCCTGGAGAAAGCAGAACTAACGGCGCGGGTGTTGAGGCCGATGATATCAATATCGTCGGCATACGCCAGCAGCTGTACACTCTTATAGAAGATGGTACCTTCTCTGTTTAGTTCTGCAGCTCGAACTATTTTCTCCAGGAGCAGGTTGAAGAAGTCGCACGTTAGGGAGTCGCCTTGTCTGAAACCTCGTTTGGTATCGAACGGCTCGGAGAGGTCCTTCCCGATCCTGACGGAGCTTTTCGTGTTGTTCAACGTCAGTTTACACAGCCGTATTAGTTTTGCGGGGATACCAAATTCAGACATCGCGGCATAAAAGAGGCTCCTTTTCGTGCTGTCGAAAGCAGTTTTGAAATCGACGAAGAGGTGGTGTGTGTCGATTCTCCTTTCACGGGTCTTTTCCAAGATTTGGCGCATGGTGAATATCTGGTCGGTTGTTGATTTTCCAGGTCTGAAGCCACACTGATAAGGTCCAATCAGTTTGTTGACGGTGGGCTTTAATCTTTCACACAATACGCTCGATAGAACCTTGTATGCGATGTGGAGGAGGCTAATCCCACGGTAGTTGGCGCAGATTGTGGGGTCTCCTTTTTTATGGATTGGGCATAGCACACTTAAATTCCAATCGTTGGGCATGCTCTCGTCCGACCATATTTTACAAAGAAGCTGATGCATGCTCCCTATTAGTTCTTCGGCGCCGTGTTTGAATAGCTCGGCCGGTAGTCCGTCGGCCCCTGCCGCTTTGTTGTTCTTGAGGCGGGCAATTGCTATTCGAACTTCTTCATGGTCGGGTAATGGAACGTCTGCTCCATCGTCATCGATTGGGGAATCGGGTTCTCCTTCTCCTGGTGTTGTGCGTTCCCTGCCATTCAGCAGGCTGGAGAAGTGTTCCCTCCATAATTTAAGTATGCTTTGGGCATCAGTGACTAGATCACCTTTGGGGGTTCTACAGGAATACGCTCCGGTCTTGAAACCTTCCGTAAGCCGCCGCATTTTTTTGTAGAATTTTCGAGCATTACCCCTGTCGGCCAGCTTATCAAGCTCTTCATACTCACGCATTTCGGCCTCTTTCTTTTTCTGTCTGCAGATGCGTCTCGCTTCCCTCTTCAACTCTCGGTATCTATCCTATCCCGCACGTGTTGTGGTCGATCGTAACGTTGCGAGGTAGGCAGCCTGTTTTCTCTCCGCTGCGGCGCGGCACTCCTCGTCGTACCAGTTGTTCTTTTGCACTTTCCGAAAACCAAGGGTTTCGGATGCAGCTGTACGTAAGGAGTTTGAAATGCCGTCCCACAGTTCCCTTATACCGAGTTGTTGATGAGTGCTCTCAGAGAGCAGGAGTGCAAGCCGAGTAGAAAATCGTTCGGCAGTCTGTTGTGATTGCAGCTTCTCGACGTCGAACCTTCCTTGTGTTTGTTGGCGTGCGTTTTTGCTGCACAGAGGCGGGTGCGAATCTTAGCTGCAACAAGATAGTGGTCCGAGTCGATGTTAGGACCTCGGAGCGCACGCACATCTAAAACACTGGAGACGTGTCTTCCGTCTATCACAGCATGATCGATCTGGTTGGTAGTTTTTCGATCCGGAGACAGCCAGGTAGCTTGATGAATTTTTTTGTGCTGGAATCTAGTACTACAGATAACCATATTTCGGGCCCCGGCGAAGTCGATCAGCCTCAACCCATTTGGGGATGTTTCCTCGTGGAGGCTGAATTTACCGACCGTAGTGCCAAAGATACCTTCTTTGCCCACCCTGGCGTTGAAGTCGCCAAGCACGATTTTGACATCGTGGCGGGGGCATCTCTCATAAGTGCGTTCCAAGCACTCATAAAAGGCATCTTTGGTCACATCGTCCTTCTCATCCGTCGGAGCGTGGGCGCAGATCAGCGATATGTTGAAGAACCTCGCTTTGATGCGGATTGTGGCTAGACGTTCATTCACCGGAGTGAATGATAGTACTCGGCGACGGAGTCTCTCTCCCACCACGAATCCCACACCAAACTTGCGCTCCTTTATATGGCCACTGTAGTAAATGTCACAAGGACCTACTCGTCTCTGTCCTTGTCCCGTCCATCGCATTTCTTGCACGGCGGTGATGTCAGCCTTTGTTTTACGAGGACATCAACCAGCTGGGCAGCGGCACCTTCCCAATTAAGGGACCGGACATTCCAGGTGCATGCCCTTAATTCGTAGTCCTTCTTTCGTTTGCCATGGTCGTCATCAAAAGGGGGGTCTCTCATCCGAGGCTGCTGTTGGTTTTCATTGGGGTGAGCTTTTTACGTGGCGGGTCCCAAACCCAGCGCACAACCCTTTGCAGGGGTGTTTCGCCTTCTCACTTTAGCTCACCTTCGAACGGATGTTCTTAGGCTACCCAGAGGATACTTGGTCAAAGACCGGAAGTCGTGAGCTGCTTGGGTCATATGTAAAAGAATCGTTTCTGGCCACTCCCAAGTGAATGGCGATCAGAGAACTTTCCTCACTTGCGTGAACTTCTACACATGACCCCATCCTCCATAACTTTACATT
The DNA here is from genome assembly GCF_016617805.1 of Bactrocera tryoni. Taxonomy (NCBI): domain Eukaryota; kingdom Metazoa; phylum Arthropoda; class Insecta; order Diptera; family Tephritidae; genus Bactrocera; species Bactrocera tryoni. The sequence goes on from NW_024394935.1 coordinate 15,491, forward strand.
TAGGTAAAAACCGATTTTCTTGCATGTTCACAGCTAGAAATCCATTTCGAGTTGACTCAAATCATTAACTGCATATAGTGAAGGTAATTTACCCTCTTCATCTTACCAAAGTTGACATAAAGCCCTAAAGTCTGTGCATTTTGAAAATTCCAGAATTTTACATTTAGGTATAAAACTGACTTTCCTGCATGTACACACTTAGAAATCCATATCGAGTTGACTCAAATCATTGGCTTCACATATTAAAGTTAATTAACCTTCTTCATCTTACCGAAATTGGCATATAGCCAAAACGGCAGTGCATTTGGAAAATTCCAAAATTTCACATTTAGGTATAAAACTGACTTTCTTGCATGTACACATTTAGAAATCCATATCAAGTTGCTTTAAATTATTAAATTCCCATATTCAAGTTAATTAACTTTCTTCATTTTACCGAAATTGGCATAAAGCCAAAACGGCACTGCATTTGGAAATTTCCAGAATTTCACATTTAGGTATAAAACTGACTTTCTTGCATGTACACATTTAGAAATCCATATCAAGTTGCTTGAAATTATTAAATTCACATATTAAAGTTAATTAAAGCCGGCATAAAGCCAAAACGGGAGTGCATTTGGAAAACTCAAGAATTTTACATTTAGGTATAAAACCGATTTTCTTGCATATACACATTTGGCAGTCCATATCGAGTGGATTCAAATCATTAGCTTCACATATTAAAGTTAATTAAGCTTCTTCATCTTACCGAAATTGGCATAAAACCAAAACGGCAGTGCATTTGGAAAACTCCAAAATTTTACACTTACGTATAAAACTGACTTTCTTGCATGTACACATTTAGAAATCCATATCAAGTTGCTTCAAAAAATTAAATTCCCATATTCAAGTTAATTAACTTTCTTCATTTTAACGAAATTGGCATAAAGCCAAAACGGCACTGCATTTGGAAAATTCCAGAATTTCACATTTAGGTATAAAACCGATTTTCTTGCATGTACAAGTTTAGAAATCCATATCAAGTTGCTTCAAATTATTAAATTCCCATATTCAATTTAATTAACTTTCTTCATTTTACCGAAATTGGCATAAAGCCAAAACGGCACTGCATTTGGAAAATTCCAGAATTTCACATTTAGGTATAAAACTGACTTTCTTGCATGTACACATTTAGAAATCCATATAAAGTTGTTTCAAATTATTAAATTCACATATTAAAGTTAATTAATCTTCTTCATCTTACCGAAATTGGCATAAAGCCAAAACGGCAGTGCATTTGGAAAACTCAAGAATTTTACATTTAGGTATAAAACCGATTTTATTGCATGTATACATTTGGCATTCTATGTCGAATGGATTCAAATCATTAGCTTCACATATTAAATTTAATTAACCTTCTTCATCTTACAGAAGTTGGCATTAACCAAAACGGCAGTGCATTTGGAAAAAAATCCATAATTTTAGATTTCGATATAAAACCGATTTTCTTGCATATGCACATTTAGAAATCCATATCAGGTTGCTTCAAATCATTAGCTTCACATATTAAAGTTAATTAACCTTCTTCATCTTACCGAAATTGGCATATAGCCAAAACGGCAGTGCATTTGGAAAATTCCAGAATCTTATATTTAGGTATAAAATTAACTTTCTTGCATGAACCCATTTAGAAATCCATATCAAGTGGCTTCAAATTATTAAATTCCCATATTCAAGTTAATTAACTTTATTCATTTTACCGAAATTGGCATAAAGGCAAAACGGCAGTGCATTTGGAAAATTCCAGAATTTCACATTTAGGTATAAAACTGACTTTCTTGCATGTACACATTTAGAAATCCATATCAAGTTGCTTCAAATTATTAAATTGACATATTAAAGTTAATTAACCTTCTTCATCTTACCGAAATTGGCATATAGCCAAAACGGCAGTGCATTTGGAAAATTCCAGAATTTTACATTTAGGTATAAAATTGACTTTCTTGCATGTACACATTTAGAAATCCATATCAAGTTGCTTCAAATTATTAAATTCACATATTAAAGTTAATTAACCTTCTTCATCTTACCGAAATTGGCATAAAGCCAAGACGGCAGTGCATTTGGAAAATTCCAGAATTTTAGATTTAGGTTTAGAACTGACTTTCTTGCATGTACACACTTAGAAATCCATATCGAGTTGACTCAAATCATTGGCTTCACATATTAAAGTTAATTAACCTTCTTCATCTTACCGAAATTGGCATAAAACCAAAACGATAGTGCAGTTGGAAAATTCCACAATTTCGCATTTAGGTATAAAACTGACTTTCTTGCATGTACACATTTAGAAATCCATATCAAGTTGCTTCAAACTATTAACTTCACATATTAAAGTTAATTAATCTTCTTCATCTTACCGAAATTGGCATAAAGCCAAGACGGCAGTGCATTTGGAAAATTCCAGAATTTTACATTTAGGTATAAAACTGACTTCCTTGCATGTACACACTTAGAAATCCATATCGAGTTGACTCAAATCATTGGCTTCACATATTAAAGTTAATTAACCTTCTTCATCTTACCGAAACTGGCATAAAACCAAAACGACAGTGCAGTTGGAAAATTCCACAATTTCGCATTTAGGTATAAAACTGACTTTCTTGCATGTACACATTTAGAAATCCATATCAAGTTGCTTCAAATTATTAACTTCACATATTAAAGTTAATTAATCTTCTTCATCTTACCGAAATTGGCATAAAGCCAAAACGGCAATGCATTTGAAAAATTCCAGAATCTTATATTTAGGTATAAAATTAACTTTCTTGCATGAACCCATTTAGAAATCCATATCAAGTGGCTTCAAATTATTAAATTCCCATATTCAAGTTAATTAACTTTCTTCATTTTACCGAAATTGGCATAAAGCCAAAACGGCAGTGCATTTGGAAAATTCCAGAATTTCACATTTAGGTATAAAACTGACTTTCTTGCATGCACACATTTAGAAATCCATATCAAGTTGCTTCAAATTATTAAATTCACATATTAAAGTTAGTTAATCTTCTTCATCTTACCGAAATTGGCATAAAGCCAAAACGGCAGTGCATTTGGAAAACTCAAGAATTTTACATTTAGGTATAAAATTGACTTTCTTGCATGTACCCATTTAGAAATCCATATCAAGTTGCTTCAAATTATTAAATTCACATATTAAAGTTAATTAACCTTCTTCATCTTACCGAAATTGGCATAAAGCCAAGACGGCAGTGCATTTGGAAAATTCCAGAATTTTACATTTAGGTTTAGAACTGACTTTCTTGCATGTACACACTTAGAAATCCATATCGAGTTGACTCAAATAATTGGCTTCACATATTAAAGTTAATTAACCTGCTTCATCTTACCGAAATTGGCATAAAACCAAAACGATAGTGCAGTTGGAAAATTCCAGAATTTAACATTTAGGTATAAAACTGACTTTCTTGCATGTACACATTTAGAAATCCATATCAAGTTGCTTCAAACTATTAACTTCACATATTAAAGTTAATTAATCTTCTTCATCTTACCGAAATTGGCATAAAGCCAAGACGGCAGTGCATTTGGAAAATTCCAGAATTTTACATTTAGGTATAAAACTGACTTCCTTGCATGTACACACTTAGAAATCCATATCGAGTTGACTCAAATCATTGGCTTCACATATTAAAGTTAATTAACCTTCTTCATCTTACCGAAACTGGCATAAAACCAAAACGACAGTGCAGTTGGAAAATTCCACAATTTCACATTTAGGTATAAAACTGACTTTCTTGCATGTACACATTTAGAAATCCATATCAAGTTGCTTCAAATTATTAACTTCACATATTAAAGTTAATTAATCTTCTTCATCTTACCGAAATTGGGATAAAGCCGAAACGGCAATGCATTTGAAAAACTCAAGAATTTTACATTTAGGTATAAAACCGATTTTCTTGCATATAAACATTTGGCAATCCATATCAAGTTGCTTCAAATTATTAAATTCCCATATTCAAGTTAATTAACTTTCTTCATTTTACCGAAATTGGCATAAAGCCAAAACGGCACTGCATTTGGAAAATTCCAGAATTTCACATTTAGGTATAAAACTGACTTTCTTGCATGTACACATTTAGAAATCCATATCAAGTTGCTTCAAATTATTAAATTCCCATATTCAAGTTAATTAACTTTCTTCATTTTGCCGAAATTGGCATAAAGCCAAAACGGCACTGCATTTGGAAATTTCCAGAATTTCACATTTAGGTATAAAACTGACTTTCTTGCATGTACACATTTAGAAATCCATATCAAGTTGCTTCAAATTATTAAATTCCCATATTCAAGTTAATTAATCTTCTTCATTTTACCGAAATTGGCATAAAGCCAAAACGGCACTGCATTTGGAAAATTCCAGAATTTCACATTTAGGTATAAAACTGACTTTCTTGCATGTACACATTTAGAAATCCATATCAAGTTGCTTCAAATTATTAAATTCACATATTAAAGTTAGTTAATCTTCTTCATCTTACCGAAATTGGCATAAAGCCAAAACGGCACTGCATTTGGAAAATTCCAGAATTTCACATTTAGGTATAAAACTGACTTTCTTGCATGTACACATTTAGAAATCCATATCAAGTTGCTTCAAATTATTAAATTCCCATATTCAAGTTAATTAACTTTCTTCATTTTACCGAAATTGGCATAAAGCCAAAACGGCCCTGCATTTGGAAATTTCCAGAATTTCACATTTAGGTATAAAACTGACTTTCTTGCATGTACACATTTAGAAATCCATATCAAGTTGCTTCAAATTATTAAATTCCCATATTCAAGCTAATTAACTTTCTTCATTTTACCGAAATTGGCATAAAGCCAAAACGGCACTGCATTTGGAAAATTCCAGAATTTCACATTTAGGTATAAAACTAACTTTTTTGCATGTACACAGTTAGAAATCCATATCAAGTTGCTTCAAATTATTAAATTCACACATTAAAGTTAATTAATCTTCTTCATCTTACCGAAATTGGCATAAAGCCAAAACGGCAGTGCATTTGGAAAACTCAAGAATTTTACATTAAGGTATAAAACCGATTTTCTTGCATATACACATTTGGCAATCCATATCAAGTTGCTTCAAATAATTAAATTCCCATATTCAAGTTAATTAACTTTCTTCATTTTACCGAAACGGCAGTGCATTTGGAAAATTCCAGAATTTCACATTTAAGTATAAAACTGCCTTTCTTGCATAAAAACTTTTAGAAATACTTATAAAGTTGCTTTAAATCATTAACTTCATATATTAAAGTTAATTTACCTTCTTCATCTTACCAAAGTTGACATAAAGCCATAACGGCAATGCATTTGGAAAAATTCCTAAATCTTACATTTAGGTATAAAACCGATTTTCTTGCATGTACACATTTAGAAATCCATATCAAGTTGCTTCAAATTATTAAATTCACATATTAAAATTAATTAATCTTCTTCATCTTACCGAAATTGGCATAAAGTCAAAACGGCAGTGCATTTGGAAAACTCAAGAATTTTACATTTAGGTATAAAACCGATTTTCTTGCATATACACATTTGGCAATCCATATCAAGTTGCTTCAAATTATTAAATTCCCATATTCAAGTTAATTAACTTTCTTCATTTTACCGAAACGGCAGTGCATTTGGAAAATTCCAGAATTTCACATTTAGGTATAAAACTGACTTTCTTGCATAAAACCTTTTAGAAATACTTATAAAGTTGCTTCAAATCATTAACTTCATATATTAAAGTTAATTTACCTTCTTCATCTTACCAAAGTTGACATAAAGCCATAATGGCAATGCATTTGGAAAATTTCCAGAATTTTACATTTAGG
>NW_024394936.1:0-1951 GCF_016617805.1 Bactrocera tryoni
CGTGGCAATAGTGTTCACCAGGAATGTTTTTGAGAAAAATCACATTTTTTTAAACATTTAAACGCTCTAGCGGCTAAAGTATTTGTCCTAGGTGGATCAGATATATTGCACTAGTTAGCCACGTCGAAGAGCTTCCAGGAAAACTAGCACTCGCCCCATAAACGCTACCAGGGGCGTGGCAATAGTGTTCACCAGGAATGTAGTTTTGTGAGAAAAATCACATTTTTTTTAATTTTGTAAACGCTATAGCGGCTAAAGTACCTAAGAGGATCAAATAAAATGCGTTAGTTAGCTAAATGGAAGGGCTTCCAGGAAAACAAGCACCTGCCCTTTAAACCCTACCAGGGGCGTGGCAATAGTGTTCACAAAAATGTAGTTTTTTGAGAAAAATCACATTTTTTTAAACTTTTAAACGCTATAGCGGCTAAAGAATTTACTTAGGTGGGCCAAATAAACAGCGTTAGTTAGCTAAAAGGTAGGGCTTCCAGGAGGTATAGCGCCTACCCCATAAACCCTACCTGGGGCGTGTCATTATTGGTCACAACAAATGTAGTTTTTTGAGAATAATCACATTTTTTCTAATTTTGTAAACGCTCTAGCGGCTAAAGTGTTTGACGTAGGTGGGTCAAATATATTGCATTAGTTAGCCACGTCGAAGAGCTTCCAGAAAAACTAGCCTGTACCTCCTGAACCCTACCAGAGGCGTGGCAATAGTGTTCACAAAAATGTAGTTTTTTGAGAAAAATCACATTTTTTTTAATTTTGTAAACGCTATAGCGGCTAAAGAGTTCAACCTAGGTGAGTCATATAAATTGCATTAGTTAGCTAAATTGCAGAGCTTCCAGGAAAACTAGCACTCGCCCCCTAAACCCTACCAGGGGCGTGGCAATAGTGTTCACGAGGAATGTTTTTGAGAAAAATCACATTTTTTTAAACATTTAAACGCTCTAGCGGCTAAAGTATTTGTCCTAGGTGGGTCAGATATACTGCATTAGTTAGCCACGTCGAAGAGCTTCCAGGAAAACTAGCACTTGCCCCCTAAACCCTACCAGGGGCGTGGCAATAGTGTTCACCAGGAATGTAGTTTTGTGAGAAAAATCACATTTGTTTTAATTTTGTAAACGCTATAGCGGCTAAAGTCCCTAAGTGGATCAAATAAAATGCGTTAGTTAGCTAAATGGAAGGGCTTCCAGGAAAATAAGCACCTGCCCCCTAAACCCTACCAGGGGCGTGGCAATAGTGTTCACAAAAATTTAGTTTTTTGAGAAAATTTACATTTTTTTAATTTTGTAAACGCTTTAGCGGCTTAAGTATTCGACCGAAGTGGATGAAATCAATTGCATTAGTTAGCCATGTCGAAGAGCTTCCAGCAAAACTGGAACTAGCCCCACAACCCCTACCAGGGGCGTGGCAATAGTGTTCACAAAAATTTAGTTTTTTGAGAAAAATCACATTTTTTTAATTCTGTAAACGCTTTAGCGGCTAACGTATTCGACCTAAGTGCATCAAATAAATTGCATTTGTTAACTACATTGAAGAGCTTCCAGAAAAACTAGCAATCGCCCCCTAAACCGTACCAGGGGTGTGGCAATGGTGTTCACAAAAATTTAGTTTTTTGAGAAAAATCACATTTTTTTTAATTTTGTAAACGCTTTAGCGGCTTAAGTATTCGACCGAAGTGAATCAGATAGATTGCATTTGTTAGCTACATTGAAGAGCTTTTAGGAAAACTAGCACTCGCCCCTAAACCCTACCAGGGGCGTGGCAATAGTGTTCACCAGGAATGTAGTTTTGTGAGAAAAATCACATTTGTTTTAATTTTGTAAACGCTATAGCGGCTAAAGTACCTAAGTGGATCAAATAAAATGCGTTAGTTAGCTAAATGGAAGGGCTTCCAGGAAAACAAGCACCTGCCCCCTAAACCCTACCAGGGGCGTGGAAATAGTGTTCA
>NW_024394937.1:0-3337 GCF_016617805.1 Bactrocera tryoni
AACATCAAAGCGGCTAATTAGCATAAATATGTAAAGTTCATATTTTTACAAAACTTATAATTAACTAAGCACTTATTGCTTAATGTGTATTTACTAAAAAATAGATTATACACTTTAATATAACATTGTGAAATTGCTACACTGTCGCTACACGACAACTCTATGACAACTCCAATGACATCAAAACGGCTAGTTAGCATAAATATGTAAAGTTCATATTTTTACGCAACTTGATATCGATTGCTTGATGTGTATGTACTAAAAAATCGATTCTGCACATTAATATAAGATTGTGAAATTTCTCCAAACTTACTGTCGTTATGGCTATAAGACAACTCTATGCCAAATCCAAAACATCAAAACGGCTTATTAAAAGAAATATTTAAAGTTCATATTTTTACGCAACCGGATATCGATTGCTTAATGTTTTTGTACTAAAAAATCGATTCTACACCTTAATATAAAATTGTTAGATTGTTCCAAATACACTGTCGTTATGGCTATGCGACAACTCTATTACAACTCCAGTAACATCAGCACGGCTAGTTAGCATAAATATGTAAAGTTCATATCTTTACGCGACTTGATATCGATTGCTTGATGTGTATGTACAAAAAACTCAATTTTACCCTTTAATATAAGGTTGTGAAATTGCTCCAAATTCTCTGTCGTTATGGCTATTCGACAACTCTATGACAACTCCAGTAGCATCAAAACGGCTAATTAGCATAAATATGTAAAGCTCATATTTTTACGCAACTTGATATCGATTGGTTGATGTGTATGTACTAAAAAATCTATTCTACACATTAATTTAAGATTGTGAAATTGCTCCAAATACACTGTCGTTATGGCTATAAGACAACTCTATGACAACTCCAATAGCATCAAAAAGGCTAGTTAGCATTAATATGTAAAGTGCATATTTTTACGCAACTTGATATCGACTGCTTAATATGTATGTACAAAGAAATCGATTCTACACCTTAATATAAGATTGTGAAATTGCTCCAAATACATTGCCGTTATGGCTATTCGACAACTCTATGACAACTCCAATAGCACTAAAACGGCTAATTAGCATAAATATGTAAAGTTCATATTTTTACGCAACTTGATATCGATTCCTTGATGTGTATGTACTAAAAAATCGATTCTACACATTAATATAAGATTGTGAAATTTCTCCAAATACACTGTCGTTATGGCTATAAGACAACTCTATGACTACTCCAATAACTTCAAAAAGGCTAATTAGCATAAATGAGTAAAGTTCATATTTTTACAAAACTTGATATCGATTGCTTAGTGTGTATGTACTAAAATATAGATTATACACTTTAATAAACGATTGTGAAATTGCTTCAAATACACTGTCGCTATATGACAAATCTATGACAACTCCAATAACTTCAAAAAGGCTAATTAGCATAAACATGTAAAGTTCATAGTTTTACGCAACTTGATATCGATTGTTTAATAAGTATGCACCAAAAAATCGATTGTACACCTTAATATAAGATTGTGAAATTGCTCCAAATACACTGTCGTTATGGCTATACGACAACTCTATGACAACCCCAATAACACCAAAACGGCTAGTTAGCATACATATGTAAAGTTCATATTTTTACCGCACTTGAAATCGATTGCTTAATGTGTATGTACCAAGAAATCAATTCTACACCTTAATATAAGATTGTGAAATTGCTCCAAATACACTGTCGTTATGGCTATAAGACAACTCTATGACAACCCCAATAACATCAAAACGGCTAGTTATCATACATATGTAAAGCTCATATTTTTACAAAACTTGATATCGATTGCTTAGTGTGTATGTACTAAAAAATAGATTATACACCTTAATATAAGACTGAGAAATTGCTTCAAATACACTGTCGCTATACGACAACTCTATGACAACTCCAATAACTTCAAAAAGGCTAATTAGCATAAATATGTAAAGTTCATACTTTTACGCAACTTGGTTTCTATTGTTTAATATGAATGCACCAAAAAAACGATTCTACACATTAATATAAGATTGTGAAATTGCTCCAAATACACTAACGTTATGGCTATAAGACAACTCTATGACAACTCCAAAAACATCAAAACGGCTAGTTAGCATAAATATGTAAAGTTCATATTTTTTCGCAACTTGATATCGACTGCTTAAATGTATGTACCAAGAAATCGAATCTACACCTTAATATAAGATTGTGAAATTGCTTCAAATACACTGTCGTTATGGCTATAAGACAACTCTATGTCAACTCCAATAACATCAAAACGGCTAGTTAGCATAAATATGTAAAGTTCATATTTTTACGCAACTTGTTATCGATTGCTTAATGTGTATGTACTAAAAAATCGGCTCTACACCTTAATATACGATTGTGAAATTGATCCAAATACACTGTAGCTATGGCTATACGACAACTCCAATAACATCAAAACGGCTAGTTAGCATAAATATGTAAAGTTCATATTTTTACGCAACTTGATATCGATTGTTTAATATGTATGCACCAAAAACTCAATTCTACACCTTAATATAAGATTGTGAAATTGCTTCAAATACACTGTCGCTATACGACAACTCTATGACAACTCCAATAACTTCAAAAAGGCTAATTAGCATAAATATGTAAAGTTCATATTTTTACCGCACTTGATATCGATTGCTTAACGTGTATGTACCAAGAAATCGATTCTACACCTTAATATAAGATTGTGAAATTGCTCCAAATTCTCTGTCGTTATGGCTATTCGACAACTCTATGACAACTCCAATAGCATCAAAAACGCTTATTAGCATAAATATGTAAAGTTCATATTTTTACGCAAGTTGATATCGATTGCTTGATGTGTATGTACGAAAAAATCGATTCTACACATTAATATAAGATTGCGAAATTGCTCCAAATACACTGTCGTTATGGCTATAAGACAACTCTATGACAACATCAAAACGGCTAGTTAGCATAAATATGTAAAGTTCATATTTTTTCGCAACTTGATATTGACTGCTTAATATGTATGTACCAAGAAAACGAATCTACACCTTAATATAAGATTGTAAAATTGTTCCAAATACACTGTCGTTATGGCTATAAGACAACTCTATGACAACTCCAAAAACATCAAAGCGGCTAATTAGCATAAATATGTAAAGTTCATATTTTTACAAAACTTATAATTAACTAAGCACTTATTGCTTAATGTGTATTTACTAAAAAATAGATTATACACTTTAATATAAGATTGTGAAATTGCTACACTGTCACTACACGACAACTCTATGACAACTCCAATAACTTCAAAAAGGCTA
>NW_024394938.1:0-5254 GCF_016617805.1 Bactrocera tryoni
CATAACCTTTGTATGGGAGGTGGGCGTGGTTATTATCCGATTTCTTCCATTTTTGAACTGTATATAGAAATACCTGAAGAAAACGACTCTGTAGACTTTGGTTGACATAGCTATAGTAGTTTCCGAGATATGTACAAAAAACTTAGTAGAGGGCGGGGCCACGCCCACTTTTCCAAAAAACTGCGCCCAAATATGCCCCTCCCTAATCCTTTATGCCAAATTTCACTTTAATATCTTTATTTATGGCTTAGTTATGACACTTTATAGGTTTTCGGTTTCCGGTTTTCGGTTTCCGCCATTTGTGGGCGTGGCAGTGGGCCGATTTTGCCCATCTTCGAACTTAACCTTCTTATGGAGCCAAGGAATACGTGTACCAAGTTTTATCATGATATCTCAATTTTTACTCAAGTTACAGCTTGCACGGACGAACGGACGGACAGACGGACGGACGGACAGACAGACATCCGGATTTCGACTCTACTCGTCACCCTGATCACTTTGGTATATATAACCCTATATCTGACTGTTTTAGTTTTAGGACTTATGTTATGTGAACAAAACTATAATACTCTCCTTAGCAACATTGTTGCGAGAGTATAAAAAATGTGATTTTTCTCAAAAAAATACATTTTTGTGAACACTATTGCCACGCCCCTGGTAGGGCTCAGGGGGTAAGGGCTAGTTTTCCTGGAAGCTCTTCAATGTAGCTAACAAATGCAATTTATTTGATCCACTTAGGTCGAATACTTTAGACGCTAAAGCGTTTACAAAAATAAAAAATAAAGCGTTTTTTCTCAAAAACTACATTTTTAACACTACTGCCACACCGGTGGTAAGGTTTAGCGGCCGAGTGCTAGGTTTCCTGGAACCCCTTCCATTTAGCTAACTAATGCAATTTATTTGATCGACCTAGGTCAAATACTTTAGCGGCTATAGCGATTGCAAAATTAAAGCAAATGTGAATTTTCTCAAAAAACTAAATTTTTTTAGAAGACTATTGCCACGCCCTGGTTAAGTTTAGGGGGCAGGTGCTAGGTTTTCTGCAAGCCCTTCCATTTAGCTAACTAACGCATTTTATTTTATCCACCTAGGTCAAATACTTTAGCCGCTAGAGCGTTTAAAAGTTAAAAAAAATTGATTTTTCTCAAAAACTACATTTCTTGTGAACACCATTGCCACACCCCTGGTATGGTTCAGGGGGCGGTTGCTAGTTTTCCTGAAAGCTCTTCGACGTGGCTAACTAATACAATATATTTGATGCAATTAGGTCGAATACTTTAGCAGCTTAAGCGTTTACAAAATTTAAAAAATGTGATTTTTTCTCAAAAAACTACATTTTTGTGAACACTATTGCCACGCCCCTGGTAGTGGTTAGAAGGCGGGTTGCAGTTTTTCAGGAAATCCTTCGAAATGGCTAACTAATGCAATTTACTTGATCCACTTAGGTCGAATACTTTAGCCGCTACAGCGTTTACAAAATGAAAAAAATGTGATTTTTCTCAAAAAACTAAATTTTTGTGAACACTATTGCCACGCCCCTTGTAGGGTTTACGGGCCAGGTGCTTATTTTCCTGGAAGCCCTACTATTTAGCTAACTAGCGCAGTTTATTTGGCCCACCTAAGTCAAATACTTTAGCCGCTAGAGCGTTTAAAAAGTTTAAAAAAATGTGATTTTTCTCAAAAACTACATTTCTTGTGAACACCATTGCCACACCCGTGGTACGGTTTAGGAGGCGGTTGCTAGTTTTCCTGGAAGCCCTTCAAAGAAGCTAACAAATGCAATTTATTTGATCGACTTAGGTCGAATACTTTAGCTGCTAGAGCGTTTAAAATATTAAAAAAAATGTGATTTTTCTCAAAAAACTACATTTTTGTGAACACTATTGCCACGCCCCTGGTAGGTATCAGGGGTAAAGGCTGGTTTTCCTGGAAGCTCTTCGACGTGGCTAACTAATGCAATATATTTGACCCACCTATGTCAAACACTTTAGCCGCTAGAGCGTTTACAAAATTAGAAAAAATGTGATTATTCTCAAAAAACTACATTTGTTGTGACCAATAATGGCACGCCCCAGGTAGGGTTTAGGAAGTAGGCGCTATGCCTCCTGGAAGCCCAACCATTTAGCTAACTAACGCAGTTTATTTGGCCCACCTAGGTAAATTCTTTAGCCGCTACGGCGTTTAAAATTTAAAAAAATTTGATTTTCTCAAAAAACTACATTTTTGTGAACACTATTGTCACGCCCCTGGTAGGGCTAATGGGGCGAGTGCTAGATTTTCAGGAAACTCTTCGACATGGCTAACTAATGCAATATATTTGACCCACCTATGTCAAAAACTTTAGCCGCTAGGGCGTTTACAAAATTAGAAAAAATGTGATTATTCTTAAAAAACTACATTTGTTGTGACCAATAATGGCACGCCCCAGGTAGGGTTTAGGGGGCAGGTGCTAGTTTTCCTGGAAGTCCTACTGTTTAGCTAACTAGCGCAGTTTATTTGGCCCACCTATGTCAAATACTTTAGCCGCTAGAGCGTTTAAAAAGTTAAAAAAAATGTGATTTTTCTCAAAAACTACATTTCTTGTGAACACCATTGCCACACCCGTGGTACGGTTTAGGGGGCGATTGATAGTTTTCCTGGAAGCTCTTCAATGTGGCTAAGTAATGCAATTTATTTGATCCACTTCGGTCGAATACTTTAGCTGCTAGAGCGTTTACAAAATTAAAAAAAATGTGATTTTTCTCAAAAAACTACATTTTTGTGAACACTATTGCCACGCCCCTGGAAGGGTTCAGGGGGTAAAGGCTACTTTTTCTGGAAGCTCTTCGACGTGGCTAACTAATGCAATATATTTGACCTACCTGTGTCGAACACTTTAGCCGCTAGGGCGTTTACAAAATTAGAAAAAATGTGATTATTCTTAAAAAACTACATTTGTTGTGACCAATAATGGCACGCCCCAGGTAGGGTTTAGGGTGCAGGTGCTAGTTTTCCTGGAAGTTCTACTGTTTAGCTAACTAACGCAATTTATTTGGCCCACCTAGGTCAAATACTTTAGCCGCTACAGCGTTTACAAAATAAAAAAAAATGTGATTTTTCTCAAAAAACTACATTTTTTGAACACTATTGCCACACCGGGTGGGTTTAGGAGGCGAGTGCTAGGTTTCCTGGAAGCTCTTCAATTTAGCTAACTAATACAATTTATTTAATCTACTTAGGTCGAATACTTAAGCCGCTAAAGCGTTTACAAAATTAAAAAAGGTGTAATTTTTCTCAAAAATCTACTTTTTTTTGAACGCTATTGACACGTCCTTGGAAGGGGTACTTTAGCCGCTATAGCGTTTACATTAAATGGTAGGGTTCATTTGGCGAGTGTTAGGGTTTCTGGAAGCCTTTCGACTTAGCTAACTAATGCAATATACTTGACCCACCTATGTCAAATACTTTAGCCGCTACAGCGTTTAAAACTTAAAACAAATGTGATTTTTCTCAAAAAACTACATTTTTGTGAACACTATTGCCACGCCCCTGGTAGGGTTCCTGGGGCGAGTGCTAGTTTTTCTGTAAGCTCTACAATTGAGCTAACTAATGCAATTTATTTGACGCACCTATGTCGAACTCTTTAGCCGCTATAGCGTTTACAAAATTTAAAAAAAGTGATTTTTCTCAAAAACATTCCTGGTGAACACTATTGCCTCGCCCCTGGTAGGTTTTAGGGGCGAGTGCTAGTTTTCCTGGAAGCTCTTCAACACTAGCACACTAGTACCAGTGAGGTTTTGGGGGCAAGTGCTAGTTTTCCTGGAAGCTCTTCGACATAGCTAGCTTACGCAATTTATTTGGCCCACCTAGGTCAAATACTTTAGCCGCTAGAGCGTTTGAAATGTTTAAAAAAAATGTGATTTTTCTCAAAAAAATACATTTTTGTGAACACTATTGCCACGCCCCTGGTAGGGTTTAGGGGGCGAATGCTAGTTTTCCTGGAAGCTCTTCAATTTAGCTAACTAATACAATTTATTTGATCAACTTGGGTCGAATACTTTAGCCGCTAGAGCGTTTACAAAATTAAACAAGTAAGGAAGGGCTAAGTTCGGGTGTCACCGAACATTTTATACTCTCGCATGATAAAGTGATAATCGAGATTTTATTATACGTCATTTATATATTTTTCAAATACCGTATTTTTGTAAAGTTTTATTCCGCTATCATCATTGGTTCCTAATGTATACATATATTTAGTTTATTCGCGTTCTTTATTTAAACATCAAAAAGCTTATTATTTGCAATTCTCACTATATTTCCGGCAGCTTTGTCCCAGAAAGTTATTTATAAGTTGATGAACAAAATACGGTGGAGCGCTGCACGTCTGGTTGCTTAGAAGGTTGAGGTAAAAAGGAATGAGTCATCTTTGCGTGGTTGTAGTGTTTGCTTTCTTCGATTTCGTAATGGCCGACTCGTTGAACTGTCATTTTGCTTAATGGCTGGTGAGCGAGACTCGTTGTTTGACAGGGATGGCAAATGAGTGCTGTCGGCCGCCACATCCACTCCCCTACCAGTGACTTGGTCTGAAGGAGAAAGGCACGAATTGTTTAGGTTGGGTGGTGTGGGTTTTGGGTTGTCTGTTAACTCAATGTATGCTGGCTTCAGCATGTCGATTGAGACTGTCTTGTCTGCCCCATTGATCCTGATGATGTAGGTTTTGTCGTCTACACGCTGGATGACTTCATGGGGGCCAGTGTATGGTTGTTCGAGAGGCTTCTTGATGGAGTCTACTCTCTTGAAGACGTGGGTGCACTTGTCAAGGTTTTTGAGTAGGAACAGCTTGTCTTTGGTGTGATGAGCTGTTGTTGTTGGCCTGATTGCTTGGATGATTTGCCTGTATTTTCTCACGAATGTTTGTGGATCAGCTGGTGTGCTTGTTGTTACGAAAAAATCACCGGGTATGCGCAGTGCAGTCCCGAAAAGCATTTCAGCAGGAGATGCTTTCAGATCTGGTTTGTATGCGGTTTGGAGTCCTAGTAGAACTGACGGTAGCATGTCCGGCCAAGGTGTCTCATTTTTGCACATGAGAGCCGCCTTGAGTGTACGGTGCCAACGTTCCACCAGACCGTTCGATTGAGGATGATACGGTGTCGTTCTGATACGATGAATGCCCAGCATTCGTGAGAGTGAGGTGAACAATGCTGATTCGAATTGCAGACCTTGATCAGTGGTGATTGTCAAAGGTGTGCCGAATTGACAGATCCAGTGAGTGTAA
>NW_024394939.1:0-7987 GCF_016617805.1 Bactrocera tryoni
AGAAAATCGACTTTATATCTACATGCATGCATGCACTGCCTTTATGGCTTTATGTCAACTTCAGTAAGATAAAGAAAGTTAGTTTTCTTAAAAATGAGAAATTGGTGATTTAAGCATCACAATATTGATTGCTAAATGCGTACAAACAAGAAAAACGACTTTATATCTAAATATACGGTTTTGGAATTCTTCCAAAAGCACTGCTGTTATGGCTTTATGTCAACTTCAGTAAGATGCAGAAAGTTAGTAATCTTAAATATGTAAAGTTAATGTTCAGAAGCTACACAATATCGATTGCTAGATGTGTATATACAAGAAAATCGACATTACATCTAAATATAAGATTATGGAATTTTTCCAAGTGCACCGCCGTTATGGCTTCATGCCAACTTCAGTAAGATGAAGAGAGTTAATTAACTTAAATGTGTAAAGTTAATGTTCAGAAGCTACTTAATGTCGACTGCTTAATGCGTATTAACGAGAAAATCGGCTTTATATCTAAATATAAGGTTTTGGAATTCTTCCAAATGCACTGCCGTTATGGCTTTGGTACAAACTCGGTAAGATGAAGAAAGTTAATTTACTTAAATATGTGAAGCTAATGATTTGAAGCATCTCAATATCGATTGCTAAATGTGTACATACAAGAAAATCGATTTTATATCTAACTATAAAAATATCGAATTCTTCAAAATGCACTGCCCTTATGGCTTTATGACAACTTCAGTAAGATGAAGAAAGTAAGTAATCTTAAATATGTAAAGTTAATGTTCAGAAGCTACATATTATCGATTGCTAGATGTGTATATACAAGAAAATCGACATTACATCTAAATATAAGATTATGGAATTTTTCCAAGTGCACCGCCGTTATGGCTTTATGCCAACTTCAGTAAGATGAAGAGAGTTAATTAACTTAAATGTGTAAAGTTAATGTTCAGAAGCTACTCAATGTCGACTGCTTAATGTGTATATACGAGAAAATCGGGTTTATATCTAAATATAAGGTTTTGGAATTCTTCCAAATGCACTGCTGTTATGGCTTTATGTCACTTTCAGTAGGATGAAGAAAGTTAATAATCTTAAATATGTAAAGTTAATGTTCAGAAGCTACACAATATCGAATGCTAGATGTGTGTATACAAGAAAATCGACTTTATATCTATATATAATATTATGGAATTTTTCCAAGTGCACTGCCGTTATGGCTTTATGCAAACTTCACTAAGATAAAGAAAGTTAATCATCTTAAATATGTAAAATCAATGAATAGAGGCTACTCAATATCGACTGCTAAAAGCGTATATACAAGAAAATCGACTTCATACCTAAATATAAGATTTTGGAATTCTTCCAAATGCACTGCTCTTATGGCTTTGGTACAAACTGGGTAAGATGAAGAAAGTTAATTTACTTAAATATGTGAAGTTAATGATTTGAAGCATCTCAATATCGTTTGCTAAATGCGTATATACAAGAAAATAAACTTTATACCTCAATAAAAGATTTTGGAATTCTTCCAAATGCACTGCTGTTATGGCTTTATGTCACTTTCAGTAAGATGAAGAAAGTTAATAATCTTAAATATGTGAAGTTAATGTTCAGAAGCTACACAATATCGATTGCTAGATGTGTGTATACAAGAAAACCGAATTTATACCTAAATAAAAGATTTTGGATTTCTTCCAAATGCACTGCTGTTATGGCTTTATGTCACTTTCAGTAAGATGAAGAAAGTTAATAATCTTAAATATGTAAAGTTAATGTTCAGAAGATACACAATATCGATTGCTAGATGTGTGTATACAAGAAAACCGAATTTATATCTAAATATAAGATTATGGAATTTTTCCAAGCTCACCGCCGTTATGGCTTTATGTCAACTTTAGAAAGATGAAGAAAGTTAATTAACTTAAATATGTAAAGCTAATGTTCAGAAGCTACTCAATGTCGACTGCTAAATGCGTATAAACAAGAAAATAGAATTTATACCTAAATATAACATTTTGGAATTCTTCCAAATGCACTGCTGTTATGGCTTTATGTCACTTTCAGTAAGATAAAGAAAGTTAATAATCTTAAATATGTAAAGTTAATGTTCAGAAGCTACACAATATCGAATGCTAGATGTGTGTATACAAGAAAATCGACTTTATATCTACATGCATGCATGCACTGCCTTTATGGCTTTATGTCAACTTCAGTAAGATAAAGAAAGTCAATTTTCTTAAAAATATGAAATTAGTGATTTAAGCATCACAATATCGATTGCTAAATGCGTACAAACAAGAAAAACGACTTTATATCTAAATATAAGGTTTTGGAATTCTTCCAAAAGCACTGCTGTTATGGCTTTATGTCAACTTCAGTAAGATGCAGAAAGTTAGTAATCTTAAATATGTAAAGTTAATGTTCAGAAGCTACACAATATCGATTGCTAGATGTGTATATACAAGAAAATCGACATTACATCTAAATATAAGATTATGGAATTTTTCCAAGTGCACCGCCGTTATGGCTTCATGCCAACTTCAGTAAGATGAAGAGAGTTAATTAACTTAAATGTGTAAAGTTAATGTTCAGAAGCTACTTAATGTCGACTGCTTAATGCGTATTAACGAGAAAATCGGCTTTATATCTAAATATAAGGTTTTGGAATTCTTCCAAATGCACTGCCGTTATGGCTTTATGCCAACTTCAGTAAGATGAAGAAAGTTAGCTAACTTAAATATGTGAAGTTAATGATTTGAAGCATCTCAATATCGATTGCTAAATGTGTACATACAAGAAAATCGATTTTATATCTAACTATAAAAATATCGAATTCTTCAAAATGCACTGCCCTTATGGCTTTATGACAACTTCAGTAAGATGAAGAAAGTAAGTAATCTTAAATATGTAAAGTTAATGTTCAGAAGCTACATATTATCGATTGCTAGATGTGTATATACAAGAAAATCGACATTACATCTAAATATAAGATTATGGAATTTTTCCAAGTGCACCGCCGTTATGGCTTTATGTCAACTTCAGTAAGATGAAGAAAGTTAATTAACTTAAATGTGTAAAGTCAATGTTCAGAAGCTACTCAATGTCGACTGCTTAATGCGTATATACAAGAAAATCGACTTTATATCTAAATATAAGGTTTTGGAATTCTTCCAAATGCACTGCCCTTATGGCTTTATGTCAACTTCAGTAAGATGTAAAAGGTTAATTTATTTAAATATGTAAAATTTGTGAATAGAAGCTAATCAATATCGACTGCTAAATGCGTATAAACAGGAAAATCAATTTTATACCTAAATATAAGATTTTGGAATTCTTCCAAATGCACTGCCTTTATGGCTTTATGTCAACTCCAGTATGATGCAGAAAGTTAGTAATCTTAAATATGTAAAGTTAATGTTCAGAAGCTACACAATATCCATTGCTAGATGTGTATATACAAGAAAATCGACTTTATACCTAAATATAAGATTTTGGAATTCTTCCAAATGCACTGCTGTTATGGCTTTATGTCAACTTCAGTAAGATGAAGAAAGTTAATAATCTTAAATATGTAAAGTTAATGTTCAGAAGCTACACAATATCGAATGCTAGATGTGTGTATACAAGAAAATCGACTTTATATCTATATATAATATTATGGAATTTTTCCAAGTGCACTGCCGTTATGGCTTTATGCAAACTTCACTAAGATAAAGAAAGTTAATCATCTTAAATATGTAAAATCAATGAATAGAGGCTACTCAATATCGACTGCTAAAAGCGTATATACAAGAAAATCGACTTCATACCTAAATATAAGATTTTGGAATTCTTCCAAATGCACTGCTCTTATGGCTTTGGTACAAACTGGGTAAGATGAAGAAAGTTAATTTACTTAAATATGTGAAGTTAATGATTTGAAGCATCTCAATATCGTTTGCTAAATGCGTATATACAAGAAAATAAACTTTATACCTCAATAAAAGATTTTGGAATTCTTCCAAATGCACTGCCTTTATGGCTTTATGTCACTTTCAGTAAGATGAAGAAAGTTAATAATCTTAGATATGTAAAGTTAACGTTGAGAAGCTACACAATATCGATTGCTAGATGTGTATATACAAGAAAATCGACATTACATCTAAATATAAGATTATGGAATTTTTCCAAGTGCACCGCCGTAAGATGAAGAGAGTTAATTAACTTAAATGTGTAAAGTTAATGTTCAGAAGCTACTCAATGTCGACTGCTTAATGCGTATATACGAGAAAATCGGCTTTATATCTAAATATAAAGTTTTGGAATTCTTCCAAATGCACTGCTGTTATGGCTTTATGTCACTTTCAGTAGGATGAAGAAAGTTAATAATCTTAAATATGTAAAGTTAATGTTCAGAAGCTACACAATATCGAATGCTAGATGTGTGTATACAAGAAAATCGACTTTATATCTATACATAATATTATGGAATTTTTCCAAGTGCACTGCCGTTATGGCTTTATGCAAACTTCACTAAGATAAAGAAAGTTAATCATCTTAAATATGTAAAATCAATGAATAGAGGCTACTCAATATCGACTGCTAAAAGCGTATATACAAGAAAATCGACTTTATACCTAAATATAAGATTTTGGAATTCTTCCAAATGCACTGCTCTTATGGCTTTGGTACAAACTCAGTAAGATGAAGAAAGTTAATTTACTTAAATATGTGAAGTTAATGATTTGAAGCATCTCAATATCGTTTGCTAAATGCGTATATACAAGAAAATAAACTTTATACCTCAATAAAGATTTTGGAATTCTTCCAAATGCACTGCTGTTATGGCTTTATGTCACTTTCAGTAAGATGAAGAAAGTTAATAATCTTAAATATGTGAAGTTAATGTTCAGAAGCTACACAATATCGATTGCTAGATGTGTGAATACAAGAAAACCGAATTTATACCTAAATAAAAGATTTTGGAATTCTTCCAAATGCACTGCTGTTATGGCTTTATGTCACTTTCAGTAAGATGAAGAAAGTTAATAATCTTAAATATGTAAAGTTAATGTTCAGAAGCTACACAAAATCGATTGCTAGATGTGTGTATACAAGAAAATCGACTTTATATCTAAATATAAGATTATGGAATTTTTCCAAGCTCACCGCCGTTATGGCTTTATGTCAACCTCAGTAAGACGAAGAAAGTTAATTAACTTAAACAAGTGAAGTTAGTGATTTGAAGCATTTCAATATTTATTGCTAAATGTCAATAAATAAAAGATAATCGACCTGAATATAAAATTTTAGAATTCTTCCAAATGCAATGCCGTTATAGCTTTATGTCAACTTCGGTAAGATGAAGAAAGTCAATTAACTTAAATATGTGAAGTTAATGATTTGAAGCAACTCAATATCGATTGGTAAATGCGTATAAACAAGAAAATCGACTTTATACCTAAATAAAAGATTTTGCAATTCTTCCAAATGCACTGCCGTTATGGCTTTATGTGACTTTCAGTAAGACGAAGAAAGTTAATAGTTTTAAATATGTGAAGTTAATGTTCAGAAGCTACACAATATTGAATGCTAGATGTGTGTATACAGGAAAATCGACTTTATATCTAAATATAAGTTTATGGAATTTTTCCAAGCGCACCGCCGTTATGGCTTTATGTCAACTTCAGTAAGATGAAGAAAGTTAATTAACTTAAATATGTAAAGCTAATGTTCAGAGACTACTCAATGTCGACTGCTAAATGCGTATAAACAGGAAAATAAACTTTATACCTAAATATAAGATTTTGGAATTCTTTGAAATGCACTGCCGTTATGGCTTTATGCCCACTTCAGTAAGATAAAGAAAGTTAACTAACTTAAATATGTGCAGTTAATGACTTGAATCAACTCAATATCGATGACTAGATGTGTATATACAAGAAAATCGACATTATATGTAAATATAAAATTATGGAATTTTTCCAAGTGCACCGCCGTTATGGCTTTATGTCAACTTCAGTAAGATGAAGAAAGTTAATTAACTTAAATATAAAAGTTAATGTTCAGAAACTACACAATATCGAATGCTAGATCTGTGTACACAAGAAAATCGACTTTATATCTAAATATAAGGTTTTGGAATTCTTTCAAATGCACTGCCGTTATGGCTTTATGTCAACTTCAGTAAGATGTAAAAGGTTAATTTACTTAAATATGTAAAATTTATGAACAGAAGCTACACAATATCGACTGCTAAATGCGTAAAAATAGGAAAATCAAATTTATACCTAAATATAAAATTTTGGAATTCTTCCAAATGCACTGCCCTTATGGCTTTGTGTCAAACTCAGTAAGATGAAGAAAGTTAATTAACCTAAATATGTAAAGTTAAAGATTTGAAGTAACTCAATATCGATTGCTTAATGCGTACAAACAAGAAACTCGACTTTAGAAATAAACATAAGATTTTGGAATTCTTCCAAATGCACTGCTGTTATGGCTTTATGTCACTTTCAGTAAGATGAAGAAAGTTAATAGTCTTAAATATGTGAAGTTAATGTTCAGAAGCTACACAATATCGAATGCTAGATGTGTGTACACAAGAAAATCGACTTTATATCTACATATAAGGTTATGGAATTATTCCACGTGCGCTGTCGTTATGGCTGTATGTCAACTTCAGTAAGATGTAAAAGGTTAATTTACTTAAATATGTAAAACTAATGAATAGAAGCTACTCAATATCGACTGCTAAATGCGTATATACAAGAAAATCGAGTTCATACCTATATATAAAATTTTGGAATTCTTTTAAATGCACTGCCCTTATGGCTTTATGTCAAACTCAGTAAGATGAAGAAAGTTAATTTACCTAAATATGTGAAGGTAATGATTTGAAGTATCTCAATATCGTTTGCTAAATGCGTATATACAAGAAAATCGAATTTATATCTAACTGCAAAGTTATTTAATTCTTCCAAATGTACTGCCGTTATGGCTTTATGTCAACTTCAGTAAGATGACAAAGTTAATTATCTTAAATATGTGTAGTTAATGATTTGAAGCAACTCAATATCGATTGGTTAGTGCGTAAATACAAGAAAATCGACTTCATACCGAAATATAAGGTTTTGCAATTCTTCCAAATGCACTGCTGTTATGGCTTTATGTCACTTTCAGTAAGATGAAGAAAGTTAATAATCTTAAATATGTAAAGATAATGTTCAGAAGCTACACAATATCGAATGCTAGATGTGTGTACACAAGAAAATCGACTTTATATCTACATATAAGGTTATGGAATTATTCCAAGTGCACTGTCGTTATGGCTTTATGTCAACTTCAGTAAAATGTAAAAGGTTAATTTACTTAAATATGTAAAATTAATGAATAGAAGCTACTCAATATCGACTGCTAAATGTGTATATACAAGAAAATCGACTTCATACCTAAATATAAGGTTTTGAAATTCTTCCAAATGCACTGCTGTTATGGCTTTATGTCACTTTCAGTAAGATGAAGAAAGTTAATAACCTTAAATATGTAAAGATAATGTTCAGAAGCTACACAATATCGAATGCTAGATGTGTGCACACGAGAAAATCGACTTTATATCTACATATAAGGTTATGGAATTATTCCAAGTGCACTGTCGTTATGGCTTTATGTCAACTTCAGTAAGATGTAAAGGTTAATTTATTTAAATATGTAAAATTAATGAATAGAAGCTACTCAATATCGACTGCTAAATGCGTATATACAAGAAAATCGACTTCATACCTAAATATAAGATTTTGGAATTTTTTCAAATGCACTGCCGTTATTGCTTTGTGCCAACTACAGTAAGATGAAGAAAGTTAGCTAACTTAAATATGTGAAGTTAATGATATGAAGCATCTCAATATCGACTGCTAAATGTGTATATACAAGAAAATCGACTTCATACCTAAATATAAGGTTTTGAAATTCTTTCAAATGCACTGCCCTTATGGCTTCATGTCAAACTCAGTAAGAT
>NW_024394940.1:0-20046 GCF_016617805.1 Bactrocera tryoni
TTGGCATAAAGCCATAACGGCAGTGCATTTGGAAAAATTCCACAATTTTACATTTAGGTATAAAACGATTTTCTTGCATGCACACATTTAGAAATCCATATCAAGTTGCTTCAAATCATTAGCTTAACATGTTAAAGTTAATTAACCTTCGTCATCT
This sequence comes from Bactrocera tryoni, assembly GCF_016617805.1. NCBI lineage: Eukaryota > Metazoa > Arthropoda > Insecta > Diptera > Tephritidae > Bactrocera > Bactrocera tryoni. The sequence continues at coordinate 158 of NW_024394940.1, forward strand.
TACAGAAGTTCGCATAAAGCAAAAACGGCAGTGCATTTGGAAAAATTCCATAATTTTTCAATTAGGTATAAAACCGACTTTCTTGCATGTACACATTTAGAAATCCATATCAAGTTGCTACAAGTTATTAAATTTTCATATTAAAGTTAATTAACTTTCTTCACCTTACAGAAGTTGACATAAAGCCAAAACGGCAGTGCATTTGGAAAAATTCCACAATTCTACATTTAGGTATAAAACCGACTTTCTTGCATGCACACATTTAGAAATCCATATAAAGTTGTTTCAAATTATTAAATTCACATATTAAATATAATTAATCTTCTTCATCTTACTGAATTTGGCATAAAACCATAACGGCAGTGCATTTGAAAAAATTCCATAATTTTACATTTAAGTATAAAACCGACTTTCTTGCTTTTACACATTTAGAAATCCATATCAAGTTGCTTCAAATCATTAGCTTAACATATTAAAGTTAATTAACCTTCGTCATCTTACAGAAGTTCGCATAAAGCAAAAACGGCAGTGCATTTGGGAAAATTTCACAATTTTTAATTTAGTTATAAAACCGAATTTCTTGCATATACACATTTAGAAATCCATGTCAAGTTGCTTCAAATCATTAGCTTAACATATTAAAGTTAATTAACCCTCGCCATCTTACTCAAGTTGACATAAGACCATAACGGCAGTGCATTTGGAAAAATTCCAGAATTTTACATTTAGGTATAAAACCGACTTTCTTGCATGTACACATTTAGAAATCCATATCAAGTTGCTTCAAATTAATAAATTCACATATTAAAGTTATTAATTTTCTTGATCCTACTGAAGTTGGCATTAAGCCAAAACGGCAGTGCATTTGGAAAAATTCCATATTCTACATTTAGGTATAAAACCGACTTTCTTGCATGTACACATTTAGAAATCCATATCAAGTTGCTTCAAGTTAATAAATTCACATATTAAAGTTATTAATTTTCTTCATCTTACTGAAGTTGGCATAAAGCCAAAACGGCAGTGCATTTGGGAAAATTCCACAATTTTACATTTAGGTATAAAACCGACTTTCTTTTATGTACACATTTAGAAATCCATATCAAGTTGCTTCAAGTTATTAAATTCACATATTAAAGTTAATTAACTTTCTTCACCTTACAGAAGTGTACATAAAGCCAAAACGGCAGTGCATTTGGAAAAATTACACAATTTTACATTTAGGTATAAAACCGACTTTCTTGAATGTGCACACTTGGAAATCCATATAAAGTTGTTTCAAATCATTAGCTTCACATATTAAAGTTACTTAACTTTCTTCATCTTTGAGAAGTTGGCATAAAGCCAAAACGGCAGTGCATTTGGAAAAATTCCACAAATTTGGAATTAGGTATAAAATCGATTTTCTTGCATGTAAACATTTAGAAATCCGTACCAGGTTGCTTCAAATCATTAGCTTCACATATTAAAGTTAATTAACTTTCTTCATCTTACTAAAGTTGGCATAAAGCCAAAACGGCAGTGCATTTGGAAAAATTCCACAAATTTACATTTAGGTATAAAACCGACTTTCTTGCATGCACACATTTAGAAATCCATATCAAGTTGCTTCAAATCATTAGCTTAGCATACTAAAGTTAATTAACCTTCGTCATCTTACAGAAGTTCGCATAAAGCAAAAACGGCAGTGCATTTGGGAAAATTTCACAATTTTTCATTTAGTTCTTAAACCGAATTTCTGGCATGTACACATTTGGAAATCCATATCAAGTTGCTTCAAGTTACTAAGTTCACATATTAAAGTTAATTAACTTTCTTCACCTTACAGAAGTTGACATAAAGCCAAAACGGCAGTGCATTTGGAAAAATTCCACAATTTTACATTTAGGTATAAAACCGACTTTCTTGCATGCACACATTTAGAAATCCATATAAAGTTGTTTCAAATTATTAAATTCACATATTTAAGTTAATTAATCTTCTTCATCTTACTGAATTTGGCATAAAGCCATAACGGCAGTGCATTTGGAAAAATTCCACAAATTTACATTTAGGCATAAATCCGACTTTCTTGCATGTACACATTTAGAAATCCATATCAAGTTGCTTCAAGTTATTAAATTCACATATTAAAGTTAATTAACTTTCTTCACCTTACAGAAGTTGACATAAAGCCAAACGGCAGTGCATTTGGAAAAATTCCACAATTTTACATTTAGGTATAAAACCGACTTTCTTGCATGCACACAGTTAGAAATCCATATCAAGTTGCTTCAAGTTATTAAATTCACATATTAAAGTTAATTAACTTTCTTCACCTTACAAAAGTTGACATAAAGCCAAAACGGCAGTGCATTTGGAAAAATTCCACAATTTTACATTAAGGTATAAAACCGACTTTCTTGCATGCACACATTTAGAAATCCATATCAGGTTGCTTCAAATTAATAAATTCACATATTAAAGTTAATTAATCTTCTTCATCTTACTGAATTTGGCATAAAGCCATAACGGCAGTGCATTTGGAAAAAAATCCATATTCTACATTTAGGTATAACACCGACTTCCTTGCATGTACGCATTTAGAAATCCATATAAAGTTGCTTTACATCATCAGCTTCACATATTAAACTTAATTAACCCTCACCATCTTACTCAAGTTGACATAAGACCATAAAGGCAGTGCATTTGGAAAAATGCCATAATTTTACATTCAGGTATTAAACCGACTTACTTGCATGTACACATTTAGAAATCCATATCAAGTTGCTTCAAATTAATAAATTCACATATTAAAGTTAATTAATCTTCTTCATCTTACTGAATTTGGCATAAAGCCATAACGGCAGTGCATTTGAAAAAATTCCATAATTTTACATTTAGGTATAAAACCGACTTTCTTGCATGCACACATTTAGAAATCCATATCAAGTTGCTTTAAATCATTAGCTTAACATATTAAAGTTAATTAACCTTCGTCATCTTACAGAAATTCGCATAAAGCAAAAACGGCAGTGCATTTGGGGAAATTGCAAAATCTTTCATTTGGTTATAAAACCGAATTTCTTGCATGTACACATTTAGAAATCCATGTCAAGTTGCTTCAAATCATTAGCTTCACATATTAAAGTTAATTAATATTCTTCATCTTACTGAAGTTGGCATAAAGCCAAAACAGCAGTGCATTTGGAAAATTCCAGAATCTTACATTTAGGTATAAAACCGTATTTCTAGCATGTACACATTTAGAAATCCATGTCAAGTTGTTTCAAATGAATAAATTCACATATTAGAGTTGATTAATCTTCTTCATCTTACTGAATTTGGCATAAAGCCATAACGGCAGTGCATTTGGAAAATTCCAGAATTTTACATTTAGGTATAAAACCGACTTTCTTGCATGTACGCATTTCGAAATCCATATAAAGTTACCTCAAATCATTAGCTTAACATATTAAAGTTAATTAACCCTCACCGTCTTACTCAACTTGACATAAGACCATAACGGCAATGCATTTGGAAAAAATTTCGCAATTGTACATTTAGATATAAACCTACTTTCTCGCATGTACACATTTAGAAATCCAAATCAAGTTGCTTCAAATTAATAAATTCACATATTAGAGTTAATTAATCTTCTTCATCTTACTGCATTTGGCATAAAGCCATAACGGCAGTGCATTTGGAAAAATTCCACAAATTTACATTTAGGCATAAAACCGACTTTCTTGCATGTACACATTTAGAAATCTTTATAAAGTTGTTTCAAATTATTAAATTCACATATTAAAGTTAATTAACTTTGTTCACCTTACGGAAGTTCGCATAAAGCACAAACGGCAGTGCATTTGGGAGAATTTCACAATCTCTCATTTAGTTATAAAACCGAATTTCTGGCATGTACACATTTAGAAATCCATGTCAAGTTGCTTCAAATCATTAGCTTCACATATTAAAGTTAATTAATCTTATTCATCTTACTGAAGTTGGCATAAAGCCAAAACAGCAGTGCATTTGGAAAGTTCCAGAATCTTACATTTAGGTATAAAACCGAATTTCTAGCATGTACACATTTAGAAATCCATGTCAAGCTGCTTCAAATTAATAAATTCACATATTAAAGTTAATTAATCATCTTCATCTTACTGAATTTGGCATAAAGCCATAACGGCAGTGCATTTGGAAAAATTCCACAAATTTACATTTAGGCATAAAACCGACTTTCTTGCATGTACACATTTAGAAATCTATATAAAGTTGTTTCGAATTATTAAATTCACATATTAAAGTTAATTAACTTTGTTCACCTTACTGAAGTTGACATAAAGCCAAAACGGCAGAACATTTGGAAAAATTCCACATGTTTACATTTAGGTATGAAACCGACTTTCTTGCATGCACACATTTAGAAGTCCATATCAAGTTGCTTCAAATCATTAGCTTAAAATATTTAAGTTAATTAAACTTCGTCATCTTACAGAAAAACGGCAGTGCATTTAGAAAAATTCCACAATTTTTCATTTAGGTATAAAACCGACTTTCTTGCATGTACACATTTAGAAATACATGTCAAGTTGCTTCAAATCATTAGCTTCACATATTTAAGTTAATTAATCTTCTTCATCTTACTGAAGTTGGCATAAAGCCAAAACGGCAGTGCATTTGGAAAATCCCCTAATTTTACGTTTAGGTATAAAACCGACTTTCTTGCATGTACACATTTAGAAATCCATATCAAGTTGCTTCAAATCATTTGCTTAACATATTTAAGTTAATAAACCTTCTTCACCTTACTGAAGTTCGCATAAAGCAAAAACGGCAGTGCAATTGGAAAAATTCCACAATTTTTCATTTAGGTATACAACCGATTTTCGTGCATGTACACATTTAAAAATCCATATCAAGTTGCATCAAATCATTAGATTCACATATTAAACTTAATTAACCCTCACCATCTTACTCAAGTTGACATAAGACCATAACGGCAGAGCATTTGGAAAAAATTCCACAATTTTACATTTAGGTATAAAACCGACTTTCTTGCATGTACACATTTAGAAATCCATATCAAGTTAAATTAAAGTTAATTAACCCTCAGCATCCTACTCAGGTTGATATATTAAAGTTAATTAACTTTCTTCATCTTGTCATAAAGCCATAACGGCAGTGCATTTGGAAAAAATTCCACAATTTTTCATTAAGTAATAAAACCGAATTTCTGGCATGTACACATTTAGAAATCTATATAAAGTTGTTTCGAATTATTAAATTCACATATTAAAGTTAATTAACTTTGTTCACCTTACTGAAGTTGACATAAAGCCAAAACGGCAGAACATTTGGAAAAATTCCACATGTTTACATTTAGGTATGAAACCGACTTTCTTGCATGCACACATTTAGAAGTCCATATCAAGTTGCTTCAAATCATTAGCTTAAAATATTTAAGTTAATTAAACTTCGTCATCTTACAGAAAAACGGCAGTGCATTTAGAAAAATTCCACAATTTTACATTTAGGTATAAAACCTAATTTCTGGCATGTACACATTTAGAAATCCACGTCAAGTTGCATCAAATCATTAGCTTCACATATTAAAGTTAATTAATCTTCTCCATCTTACTGAAGTTGGCATAAAGCCAAAACGGCAGTGCATTTGGAAAATCCCCTAATTTTACGTTTAGGTATAAAACCGACTTTCTTGCATGTACACATTTAGAAATCCATATCAAGTTGCTTCAAATCATTAGCTTAACATATTAAAGTTAATTAACCTTCTTCACCTTACTGAAGTTCGCATAAAGCAAAAACGGCAGTGCATTTGGAAAAATTCCACAATTTTTCATTTAGGTATACAACCGATTTTCGTGCATGTACACATTTAAAAATCCATATCAAGTTGCATCAAATCATTAGATTCACATATTAAACTTAATTAACCCTCACCTCCTTACTCAAGCTGGCATAAAGCCAAAACGGCAGTGCATTTGGAAAAAATTCCATATTCTTCATTTAGGTATAAAACCGTATTTCTTGCATGTACACATTTTGAAATCCATATCAAGTTAAATTAATTTAATTAACCCTCAGCATCCTACTCAGGTTGATATATTAAAGTTAATAAACTTTCTTCATCTTGTCATAAAGCCATAACGGCAGTGCATTTGGAAAAAATTACACAATTTTTCATTAAGTTATAAAACCGAATTTCTGGCATGTACACATTTAGAAATCCATGTCAAGTTGCTTCGAATCATTAGTTTCACATATTTAAGTTATTTAATCTTCTTCATCTTACTGAAGTTGGCATAAAGCCAAAACGGCAGCGCATTTGGAAAATTCCAGAAATTTACAGTTAAGTATAAAACCGATTTTTTTGCATGTACACATTTAGAAATCCATATCAAGTTACTTAAAATCATTAGCTTAACATATTTAAGTTAATTAACCCTCACCATCGTACTCAAGTTGACATAAGACCATAACGGCAGTGCATTTGGAAAAAATTCACAATTTTTCATTAAGGTATAAAACCGATTTTCTTGCATGTACACAATTAGAAATCCATATCAAGTTGCCTCAAATCTTTAGCTTAACATATTAGTGTTAGTTAACCCCCACCTTCGTACTCAAGCTGGCATAAGACCATAACGGCAGAGCATTTGGAAAAAATACCACAATTTTACATTTAGGTATAAAACCGTCTTTCTTGCATGTACACATTTAGAAATCCATATCAAGTTAAATTAATTTAATTAACCCTCAGCATCCTACTCAGGTTGATATATTAAAGTTAATAAACTTTCTTCATCTTGTCATAAAGCCATAACGGCAGTGCATTTGGAAAAAATTCCACAATTTTTCATTAAGCTATAAAACCGAATTTCTGGCATGTACACATTTAGAAATCCATGTCAAGTTGCTTCGAATCATTAGTTTCACATATTAAAGTTAATTAATCTTCTTCATCTTACTGAAGTTGGCATAAAGCCAAAACGGCAGCGCATTTGGAAAATTCCAGAAATTTACAGTTAAGTATAAAACCGATTTTCTCGCATGTACACATTTAGAAATCCATATCAAAATACCTAAAATCATTAGCTTAACATATTAAAGTTAATTAACCCTCACCATCGTACTCAAGTTGACATAAGACCATAACGGCAGTGCATTTGGAAAAAAATTCAAAAATTTTCATTAAGGTATAAAACCGACTTTCTTGCATGTACACAATTAGAAATCCATATCAAGTTGCCTCAAATCATTAGCTTAACATATTAGTGTTAGTTAACCCGCACCTCCTTACTCAAGCTGGCATAAAGCCAAAACGGCAGTGCATTTGGAAAAAATTCCATATTCTAAATTTAGGTATAAAACCGATTTTCTTGCATGTACACATTTAGAAATCCATATCAAGTTACCTCAAATCATTAGTTTAACATATTAAAGTTAATTAACCCTCATCATCTTACTTAAGTTGACATAAGACTATAACGGCAGTGCATTTGGAAAAATTCCAGAATTTAACATTTAAGTATAAAACCGACTTTCTTGCATGTACACATTTAAAAATCCATATCAAGTTGCTTCAAATTAATAAATTTACATATTAGAGTTAGTTAATTTTCTTTATCTTACTGAAGTTGGCATAAAACCATAACGGCAGTGCATTTGGAAAATTCCAAAATTTTACATTTAGGTATAAAACCGATTTTCTTGCATGTACACATTTAGAAATCCATATCAAGTTGCTTCAAATTAAAAAACTTCACATATTAAAGTTAATTAATCTTCTTCATCTTACTGAATTTGGCATAAAGCCATAACGGCAGTGCATTTGGAAAAATTCCACAAATTTACATTTAGGCATAAAACCGACTTTCTTGCATGTACACATTTAGAAATCCATATAATGTTGTTTCAAATTATTAAATTCACATATTAAAGTTAATAGCTTTGTTCACCTTACAGAAGCTGACATAAAGCCAAAACGGCAGTGCATTTGGAAAAATTCCACAATTTTACATTTAGGTATAAAACCGACTTTCCTGCATGTACACATTTAGAAATCCATATCAAGTTGCTTCAAATTAAAAAACTTCACATATTAAAGTTAATTAATCTTCTTCATCTTACTGAATTTGGCATAAAGCCATAACGGCAGTGCATTTGGAAAAATTCCACAAATTTACATTTAGGCATAAAACCGACTTTCTTGCATGTACACATTCAGAAATCCATATAATGTTGTTTCAAATTATTAAATTCACATATTAAAGTTAATAACTTTGTTCACCTTACAGAAGCTGACATAAAGCCAAAACGGCAGTGCATTTGGAAAAATTCCACAATTTTACATTTAGGTATAAAACCGACTTTCTTGCATGCACACATTTAGAAATCAATATCAAGTTGCTTCAAATCATTAGCTTAACATATTGAAGCTAATTAAGCTTCGTCATCTTACAGAAGTTCGCATAAAGTAAAAACGGCAGTGCATTTGGAAAAATTCCACAATTTTTCATTTAAGTATAAAACCGACTTTCTTGCATGTACACATTTAGAAATACATGTCAAGTTGCTTCGAATCACTAGCTTCACATATTAAAGTTAATTAATCTTCTTCATCTTACTGATGTTGGCATTAAGCCAAAACGGCAGTGCATTTGGAAAATTCCAGAATTTTACATTTAGGTATAAAACCGATTTTCTTGCATGTACACATTTAGCAGTCCATATCAAGTTACCTCATATCATTAGCTTAACATATTAAAGTTAATTAACTTTCTTCATCTTACTAAAGTTGGCATAAAGCCATAACGGCTGTGCATTTGGAAAAATGCACAATTCTACATTTAAGTATAAAACCGATTTTCTTGCATGTACTCATTTAGAAATCCATATCAAATTACCTCAACTCATTAGCTTAACATATTTATGTTAATTAACCCTCACCATCTTACTCAAGTTGGCATAAAGCCAAAACGGCAATGCATTTGGAAAGTTCCAGAATTTTACATTTAGGTATAAAACCGATTTTCTCGCATGCACACATTTAGAAATCCACATAAAGTTGCTTCAAATTATTAAATTCACATACTAAAATTAATTAATTTTCTTCATCTTACTGAAGTTGGCATAAAACCATAACGGCAGTGCATTTGGAAAATTCCAGAATTTTACATTTAGGTATAAAACCGATTTTCTCGCATGTACACATTTAGAAATCCATATCAAGTTACCTCAAATCATTAGCTTACCATATTAAAGTTAATTAACCCTCACCATCTTACTCAAGTTGACATAAGACCATAACGGCAGTGCATTTGGAAAAATTCCAGAACTTTATATTTAAGTATAAAACCGACTTTCTTGTATGCACACATTTAGAAATCCATATCAAGTTGCTTCAAATCATTAGCTTCACATATTAAAGTTAATTAATCTTCTTCATCTTACTGAACTTGGCATAAAGCCATAACGGCAGTGCATTTGGAAAAATTCCACAATTTTACATTTAGGTATAAAACCGATTTTCTCGCATGTACACATTTAGAAATCCACATAAAGTTGCTTCAAATTATTAAATTCACATATTAAAATTAATTAATTTTTTTCATCTTACTGAAGTTGGCATAAAACCATAACGGCAGTGCATTTGGAAAATTCCAGAATTTTACATTTAGGTATAAAACCGACTTTCTTGCGTGTACACATTTAGAAATTCATATCAAGTTGCTTCAAATTAATAAACTCACATATTAGAGTTAATCAGTCTTCTTCATCTTACTGAATTTGACATAAAGCCATAACGGCAGTGCATTTGGAAAATTCCAGAAATTAACAGTTAGGTATAAAACCGATTTTCTTGCATGTGCACATTTAGAAATCCATATTAAAGTTAATTAACCCTCACCATCTTACTCAAGTTGACCTAAGACCATAACGGCAGTGCATTTGGAAAAATTCCAGAATTTTACGTTTAGGTATAAAACCGACTTTCTCGCATGTACACATTTAGAAATCCATTTCAAGTTGTTTCAAATTAATAAATTTACATATTAGAGTTAGTTAATTTTTTTCATCTTACTGAAGTTGGCATAAAGCCATAACGGCAGTGCATTTGGAAAATTCCAGAAATTTACAGTTAGGTATATAACCGATTTTCTTGCATGTGCACATTTAGAAATCCATATTAAGTTACCTCAAATCATTAGCTTAACATATTAAAGTTAATTAACCCTCACCATCTTACTCAAGTTGACATAAGACCATAACGGCAGTGCATTTGGAAAAATTCCAGAATTTTACATTTAGGTATAAAACCGATTTTCTCGCATGTACACATTTAGAAATCCATATCAAGTTGCTTAAAATTAATAAATTTACATATTAAAGTTAGTTAAGTTTCTTCATCTTACTGAATTTGGCATAAAGCCATAAGGGCAGTGCATTTGGAAAATTCCAGAAATTTACAGTTAGGTATAAAACCGATTTTCTTGCATGTGCACATTTAGAAATCCATATCAAGTTACCTCAAATCATTAGCTTAACATATTCAAGTTAATTAACCCTCACCATCTTACTCAAGTTGACATATGTCCATAACGGCAGTGCATTTGGAAAATTCCAGAATTTTACATTTAGGTATAAAACCGATTTTCTCGCATGTACACATTCAGAAATTCACATAAAGTTGCTTCAAATTATTAAATTCACATATTAAAATTAATTAATTTTCTTCATCTTACTGAAGTAGACATAAAACCATAACGGCAGTGCATTTGGAAAATTCCAGAATTTTACATTTAGGTATAAAACCGATTTTCTCGCATGTACACATTCAGAAATTCACATAAAGTTGCTTCAAATTATTAAATTCACATATTAAAATTAATTAATTTTCTTCATCTTACTGAAGTAGGCATAAAACCATAACGGCAGTGCATTTGGAAAATTCCAGAATTTTACATTTAGGTATAAAACCGATTTTCTCGCATGTACACATTTAGAAATCCACATAAAGTTGCTTCAAACTATTAAATTCACATCTTAAAATTAATTAATCTTCTTCATCTTACTGACGTTGGCATAAAGCCAAAACGGCAGTGCATTTGGAAAATTCCAGAAATTTACAGTTAGGTATAAAACCGATTTTCTCACATGTACACATTTAGAAATCCATATCAAGTTACCTAAAATCATTAGCTTAACATATTAGTGTTAGTTAACCCTTACCTTCTTACTCAAGCTGGCATAAAGCCAAAATGGCAGTGCATTTGGAAAAAATTGCATATTCTACATTTAGGTATAAAACCGATTTTCTTGCATGTACACATTTAGAAATCCATATCAAGTTACCTCAAATCATTAGCTTAACATATTAAAGTTAATTAACCCTCACCATCTTACTCAAGTTGACATAAGACCATAACGGCAGTGCATTTGGAAAAATTCCACTATTTTTCATTTAGGTATAAAACCGACTTTTTTGCATGTACACATTTAGAAATACATGTCAAGTTGCTTCAAACCATAAGATTCACATATTAAGGTTAATTAACCCTCACCATCTTACTCAAGTTGACATTAAGCCAAGACAGGAGTGCATTTGGAAAATTCCAGAATTTTACATTTAGGTATAAAACCGATTTTCTTGAATGTACACATTTAAAAATCCATATCAAGTTGCTTCAAATTAATAAATTTACATATTAGAGTCAGTTAATTTTCTTCATCTTACTGAAGTTGGCATAAAGCCATAACGGCAGTGCATTTGGAAAATTCCAGAAATTTTTAGATAGGTATAAAACCGATTTTCTTGCATGTGCACATTAAGCTATACATGTCAAGTTGCTTCAAATCATTAGATTCACATATTAAAGTTAATTAACCCTCACCATCTTACTCAAGTTGACATAAATCCAAGACAGGAGTGCATTTGGAAAATTCCAGAATTTTACATTTAGGTATAAAACCGATTTTCTCGCATGTAGACATTCAGAAATTCACATAAAGTTGCTTCAAATTATTAAATTCACATATTAAAATTAATTAATTTTCTTCATCTTACTGAAGTTGGCATAAAACCATAACGGCAGTGCATTTGGAAAATTCAAGAATTTTACATTTAGGTATAAAACCGATTTTCTCGCATGTACACATTTAGAAATCCACATAAAGTTGCTTCAAACTATTAAATTCACATATTAAAATTAATTAATTTTCTTCATCTTACTGAAGTTGGCATAAAAACATAACGGCAGTGCATTTGGAAAATTCCAAAATTTTACATTTAGGTATAAAACCGATTTTCTTGCATGTACACATTTAGAAATCCATATCAAGTTGCTTCAAATTAAAAAACTTCACATATTAAAGTTAATTAAACTTCGTCATCTTACAGAAGTTCGCACAAAGCAAAAACGGCAGTGCATTTGGAAAAATTCCACTATTTTTCATTTAGGTATAAAACCGACTTTTTTGCATGTACACATTTAGAAATACATGTCAAGTTGCTTCAAATCATAAGATTAACATATTAAAGTTAATTAACCCTCACCATCTTACTCAAGTTGACATTAAGCCAAGACAGGAGTGCATTTGGAAAATTCCAGAATTTTACATTTAGGTATAAAACCGATTTTCTTGAATGTACACATTTAAAAATCCATATCAAGTTGCTTCAAATTAATAAATTTACATATTAGAGTTAGTTAATTTTCTTCATCTTACTGAAGTTGGCATAAAGCCATAACGGCAGTGCATTTGGAAAATTCCAGAAATTTTTAGATAGGTATAAAACCGATTTTCGTGCATGTGCACATTAAGATATACATGTCAAGTTGCTTCAAATCATTAGATTCACATATTAAAGTTAATTAACCCTCACCATCTTACTCAAGTTGACATAAATCCAAGACAGGAGTGCATTTGGAAAATTCCAAAATTTTACATTTAGGTATAAAACCGATTTTCTCGCATGTACACATTCAGAAATTCACATAAAGTTGCTTCAAATTATTAAATTCACATATTAAAATTAATTAATTTTCTTCATCTTACTGAAGTTGGCATAAAACCATAACGGCAGTGCATTTGGAAAATTCAAGAATTTTACATTTAGGTATAAAACCGATTTTCTCGCATGTACACATTTAGAAATCCACATAAAGTTGCTTCAAACTATTAAATTCACATATTAAAATTAATTAATTTTCTTCATCTTACTGAAGTTGGCATAAAAACATAACGGCAGTGCATTTGGAAAATTCCAAAATTTTACATTTAGGTATAAAACCGATTTTCTTGCATGTACACATTTAGAAATCCATATCAAGTTGCTTCAAATTAAAAAACTTCACATATTAAAGTTAATTAATCTTCTTCATCTTACTGAATTTGGCATAAAGCCATAACGGCAGTGCATTTGGAAAAATTCCACAAATTTACATTTAGGCATAAAACCGACTTTCTTGCATGTACACATTTAGAAATCCACATTAAGTTGCTTCAAATCATTAGCTTAACATATTAAAGTTAATTAACCCTCACCATCTTACTCAAGTTGACATAAGACCATAACGGCAGTGCATTTGGAAAAAATTCCACAATTTACATTTAGGTATAAAACCGAGTTGCGTGCATGTACACTTTTAGAAATCTATATCAAGTTATCTCAAATTATTAAATTCACATATTAAAGTTAATTAACTTTCTTCATCTTACTAAAGTTGGCATAAATCCATAACGGTAGTGCATTTGGAAAAATTCCACAATTTTACCTTTAGGTATAAAACCGACTTTCATGCATGGGCACATTTAGAAATCCATATAATGTTGTTTCAAATTATTAAATTCACATATTAAAGTTAATAACTTTGTTCACCTTACAGAAGCTGACATAAAGCCAAAACGGCAGTGCATTTGGAAAAATTCCACAATTTTACATTTAGGTATAAAACCGACTTTCTTGCATGCACACATTTAGAAATCAATATCAAGTTGCTTCAAATCATTAGCTTAACATATTGAAGCTAATTAAGCTTCGTCATCTTACAGAAGTTCGCATAAAGTAAAAACGGCAGTGCATTTGGAAAAATTCCACAATTTTTCATTTAAGTATAAAACCGACTTTCTTGCATGTACACATTTAGAAATACATGTCAAGTTGCTTCGAATCACTAGCTTCACATATTAAAGTTAATTAATCTTCTTCATCTTACTGATGTTGGCATTAAGCCAAAACGGCAGTGCATTTGGAAAATTCCAGAATTTTACATTTAGGTATAAAACCGATTTTCTTGAATGTACACATTTAAAAATCCATATCAAGTTGCTTCAAATTAATAAATTTACATATTAGAGTCAGTTAATTTTCTTCATCTTACTGAAGTTGGCATAAAGCCATAACGGCAGTGCATTTGGAAAATTCCAGAAATTTTTAGATAGGTATAAAACCGATTTTCTTGCATGTGCACATTAAGATATACATGTCAAGTTGCTTCAAATCATTAGATTCACATATTAAAGTTAATTAATTCTCACCAGCTTACTCAAGTTGACATAAATCCAAGACAGGAGTGCATTTGGAAAATTCCAGAATTTTACATTTAGGTATAAAACCGATTTTCTCGCATGTACACATTCAGAAATTCACATAAAGTTGCTTCAAATTATTAAATTCACATATTAAAATTAATTATTTTTCTTCATCTTACTGAAGTTGGCATAAAACCATAACGGCAGTGCATTTGGAAAATTCAAGAATTTTATATTTAGGTATAAAACCGATTTTCTTGCATGTACACATTTAGAAATCCATATCAAGTTGCCTCAAATCGTTAGCTTAACGTATTAAAGTTAATTAACCCTCACCATCTTACTGAAGTTGGCATAAAGCCAAAACGACAGTGCATTGGGAAAAATTACAGAATTTTACATGTAGGTATAAAACCGATTTTCTTGCATATACACATTTAGAAATCCATAACAAGTTGCTTTAAATCATCAGCTTCACATATTAAAGGTAATTAACCTTCACCATCTTACTGAAGTTGGCATAAAGCCAAATCGGCAGTGCATTTGGAAAATTCCAGAATTTTACATTCAGGTATAAAACCTATTTTCTTGCATGTACACATTCATAAATCCATATCAAGTTGCTTCAAATTAAAAAACTTCACATATTAAAGTTAATTAATCTTCTTCATCTTACTGAATTTGGCATAAAGCCATAACGGCAGTGCATTTGGAAAAATTCCACAAATTTACATTTAGGCATAAAACCGACTTTCTTGCATGTACACATTCAGAAATCCATATAATGTTGTTTCAAATTATTAAATTCACATATTAAAGTTAATAACTTTGTTCACCTTACAGAAGCTGACATAAAGCCAAAACGGCAGTGCATTTGGAAAAATTCCACAATTTTACATTTAGGTATAAAACCGACTTTCCTGCATGTACACATTTAGAAATCCATATCAAGTTGCTTCAAATTAAAAAACTTCACATATTAAAGTTAATTAATCTTCTTCATCTTACTGAATTTGGCATAAAGCCATAACGGCAGTGCATTTGGAAAAATTCCACAAATTTACATTTAGGCATAAAACCGACTTTCTTGCATGTACACATTCAGAAATCCATATAATGTTGTTTCAAATTATTAAATTCACATATTAAAGTTAATAACTTTGTTCACCTTACAGAAGCTGACATAAAGCCAAAACGGCAGTGCATTTGGAAAAATTCCACAATTTTACATTTAGGTATAAAACCGACTTTCTTGCATGCACACATTTAGAAATCAATATCAAGTTGCTTCAAATCATTAGCTTAACATATTGAAGCTAATTAAGCTTCGTCATCTTACAGAAGTTCGCATAAAGCAAAAACGGCAGTGCATTTGGAAAAATTCCACAATTTTTCATTTAAGTATAAAACCGACTTTCTTGCATGTACACCATTAGAAATACATGTCAAGTTGCTTCGAATCACTAGCTTCACATATTAAAGTTAATTAATCTTCTTCATCTTACTGATGTTGGCATTAAGCCAAAACGGCAGTGCATTTGGAAAATTCCAGAATTTTACATTTAGGTATAAAACCGATTTTCTTGCATGTACACATTAAGCAGTCCATATCAAGTTACCTCATATCATTAGCTTAACATATTAAAGTTAATTAACTTTCTTCATCTTACTAAAGTTGGCATAAAGCCATAACGGCTGTGCATTTGGAAAAATGCACAATTCTACATTTAAGTATAAAACCGATTTTCTTGCATGTACGCATTTAGAAATCCATATCAAATTACCTCAACTCATTAGCTTAACATATTAATGTTAATTAACCCTCACCATCTTACTCAAGTTGGCATAAAGCCAAAACGGCAATGCATTTGGAAAGTTCCAGAATTTTACATTTAGGTATAAAACCGACTTTCTTGCATGTACACATTTAGAAATCCACATAAAGTTGCTTCAAATTATTAAATTCACATACTAAAATTAATTAATTTTCTTCATCTTACGGAAGTTGGCATAAAACCATAACGGCAGTGCATTTGGAAAATTCCAGAATTTTACATTTAGGTATAAAACCGATTTTCTCGCATGTACACATTTAGAAATCCATATCAAGTTACCTCAAATCATTAGCTTACCATATTCAAGTTAATTAACCCTCACCATCTTACTCAAGTTGACATAAGGCCATAACGGCAGTGCATTTGGAAAAATTCCAGAACTTTACATTTAAGTATAAAACCGACTTTCTTGCATGCACACATTTAGAAATCCATATCAAGTTGCTTCAAATCATTAGCTTCACATATTAAAGTTAATTAATCTTCTTCATCTTACTGAACTTGGCATAAAGCCATAACGGCAGTGCATTTGGAAAAATTCCACAATTTTACATTTAGGTATAAAACGGATTTTCTTGCATGTACACATTTAGAAATCCACATAAAGTTGCTTCAAATTATTAAATTCACATATTAAAATTAATTAATTTTTTTCATCTTACTGAAGTGGGCATAAAACCATAACGGCAGTGCATTTGGAAAATTCCAGAATTTTACATTTAGGTATAAAACCGACTTTCTTGCGTGTACACATTTAGAAATTCATATCAAGTTGCTTCAAATTAATAAACTCACATATTAGAGTTAATCAGTCTTCTTCATCTTACTGAATTTGGCATAAAGCCATAACGGCAGTGCATTTGGAAAATTCCAGAAATTTACAGTTAGGTATAAAACCGATTTTCTTGCATGTGCACATTTAGAAATCCATATTAAAGTTAATTAACCCTCACCATCTTACTCAAGTTGACCTAAGACCATAACGGCAGTGCATTTGGAAAAATTCCAGAATTTTACGTTTAGGTATAAAACCGACTTTCTCGCATGTACACATTTAGAAATCCATTTCAAGTTGTTTCAAATTAATAAATTTACATATTAGAGTTAGTTAATTTTTTTCATCTTACTGAAGTTGGCATAAAGCCATAACGGCAGTGCATTTGGAAAATTCCAGAAATTTACAGTTAGGTATATAACCGATTTTCTTGCATGTGCACATTTAGAAATCCATATTAAGTTACCTCAAATCATTAGCTTAACATATTAAAGTTAATTAACCCTCACCATCTTACTCAAGTTGACATAAGACCATAACGGCAGTGCATTTGGAAAAATTCCAGAATTTTACATTTAGGTATAAAACCGATTTTCTCGCATGTACACATTTAGAAATCCATATCAAGTTGCTTAAAATTAATAAATTTACATATTAAAGTTAGTTAAGTTTCTTCATCTTACTGAATTTGGCATAAAGCCATAAGGGCATTGCATTTGGAAAATTCCAGAAATTTACAGTTAGGTATAAAACCGATTTTCTTGCATGTGCACATTTAGAAATCCATATCAAGTTACCTCAAATCATTAGCTTAACATATTAAAGTTAATTAACCCTCACCATCTTACTCAAGTTGACATAAGACCATAACGGCAGTGCATTTGGAAAAATTCCGCAATTTTACATTTAGGTATAAGACCTACTTTCTTGCATGCACACATTTAGAAATCCATATCAAGTTGCTTCAAATCATTAGCTTAACATATTAAAGTTAATTAAACTTCGTCATCTTACAGAAGTTCGCACAAAGCAAAAACGGCAGTGCATTTGGAAAAATTCCACTATTTTTCATTTAGGTATAAAACCGACTTTTTTGCAAGTACACATTTAGAAATACATGTCAAGTTGCTTCAAATCATAAGATTCACATATTAAAGTTAATTAACCCTCACCATCTTACTCAAGTTGACATTAAGCCAAGACAGGAGTGCATTTGGAAAATTCCAGAATTTTACATTTAGGTATAAAACCGATTTTCTTGAATGTACACATTTAAAAATCCATATCAAGTTGCTTCAAATTAATAAATTTACATATTAGAGTTAGTTAATTTTCTTCATCTTACTGAAGTTGGCATAAAGCCATAACGGCAGTGCATTTGGAAAATTCCAGAAATTTACAGATAGATATAAAACCGATTTTCTTGCATGTGCACATTTAGATGTACATGTCAAGTTGCTTCAAATCATTAGATTCACATATTAAAGTTAATTAACCCTCACCATCTTACTCAAGTTGACATAAATCCAAGACAGGAGTGCATTTGGAAAATTCCAGAATTTTACATTTAGGTATAAAACCGATTTTCTCGCATGTACACATTCAGAATTTCACATAAAGTTGCTTCAAATTATTAAATTCACATATTAAAATTAATTAATCTTCTTCATCTTACTGAAGTTGGCATAAAACCATAACGGCAGTGCATTTGGAAAATTCAAGAATTTTACATTTAGGTATAAAACCGATTTTCTCGCATGTACACATTTAGAAATCCACATAAAGTTGCTTCAAACTATTAAATTCACATATTAAAATTAATTAATTTTCTTCATCTTACTGACGTTGGCATAAAGCAAAACGGCAGTGCATTTGGAAAATTCCAGAAATTTACAGTTAGGTATAAAACCGATTTTCTTGCATGTACACATTTAGAAATCCATATCAAGTTACCTCAAATCATTAGCTTAACATATTAAAGTTAATTAACCCTCACCATCTTACTCAAGTTGACATAAGACCATAACGGCAGTGCATTTGGAAAAATTCCACAATTTTACATTCAGGTATAAAACCGACTTTCTTGCATGCACACATTTAGAAATCCATATCAAGTTGCTTCAAATCATTAGCTTAACATATTAAAGTTAATTAAACTTCGTCATCTTACAGAAGTTCGCACAAAGCAAAAACGGCAGTGCATTTGGAAAATTCCAGAATTTTACATTTAGGTATAAAACCGATTTTCTCGCATGTACACATTTCGAAATCCATATCAAGTTGCTTCAAATTAATAAATTCACATATTAGAGTTGATTAATCTTCTTCATCTTACTGAATTTGGCATAAAGCCATAACGGCAGTGCATTTGGAAAAAATTCCATATTCTACATTTAGGTATAAAACCGACTTCCTTGCATGTACGCATTTAGAAATCCATATTTAGTTACCTCAAATCATTAGCTTAACATATTAAAGTTAATTAACTCTCACCATCTTACTCAAGTTGACATAAGACCATAAGGGCAGTGCATTTGGAAAAAATTCCGCAATTTTATATTTAGGTATAAAACAGACTTTCTTGCATGCACACATTTAGAAATCCATATCAAGTTGCTTCAAATCATTAGCTTAACATATTAAAGATAATTAACCTTCGTCATCTTACAGAAATTGGCATAAAGCAAAAACGGCAGTGCATTTGGGAAAATTTCACAATTTTTCATTTAGTTATAAAA